>NC_083599.1:29296913-29598691 GCF_020882245.1 Rhopalosiphum padi | reverse complement strand
CGTCAAAATTATCATACAAAATCATGTTTTATAGCGTTTATGAAGAATCAGCTTACATAATATCTATAGAAGTTAATAATAGTAAATTAGAATCATTTTCTTAATATAGTGGTCCAGGTTTCAAGAGATTAACTTGAGAATTGTGTGTTTTATAAGCAGTTCAAAAAATAAATATATATTATTCGTCAAAATTATCATATAAAATCATGTTTTATAGTGTTTATGAAAAATCTGCTTAAATGAGATGTATACAAGTTAATAATAATAAATTAGAATCATTTTCTGAATATAGTGGTCCAGGTTTCAAGAGATTAACTTGAGAATTGTGTGTTTTATAAGCAGTTCAATACATATATAATTAATATACGTGACAATTATCATATAAAATCATGTTTTATAGTGTTTATGAAAAATCTGCTTAAATGAGATGTATACAAGTTAATAATAATAAATTAGAATCATTTTCTTAATATAGTGGTCCAGGTTTCAAGAGATTAACTTGAGAATTGTGTGTTTTATAAGCAGTTCAAAAAATAAATATATATTATTCGTCAAAAATATCATATAAAATCATGTTTTATAATTTTTATGAAGTACCTGCTTAAATGAGATGTATGCAAGTTAATAATAATAAATTAGAATCATTTTCTTAATATAGTGGTCCAGGTTTCAAGAGATTAACTTGAGAATTGTGTGTTTTATAAGCAGTTCAAAAAATAAATATATATTATTCGTCAAAATTATCATATAAAATCATGTTTTATAGTGTTTATGAAAAATCTGCTTAAATGACATGTATGCAAGTTAATAATAATAAATTAGAATCATTTTCTTAATATAGTGGTCCAGGTTTCAAGAGATTAACTTGAGAATTGTGTGTTTTATAAGCAGTTCAAAAAATAAATATATATTATTCGTCAAAAATATCATATAAAATCATGTTTTATAGTTTTTATGAAGTACCTGCTTAAATGAGATGTATGCAAGTTAATAATAATAAATTAGAATCATTTTCTTAATATAGTGGTCCAGGTTTCAAGAGATTAACTTGAGAATTGTGTGTTTTATTAGCAGTTCAAAAAATAAATATATATTATTCGTCAAAAATATCATATAAAATCATGTTTTATAGTTTTTATGAAGTACCTGCTTAAATGAGATGTATACAAGTTAATAATAATAAATTAGAATCATTTTCTTAATATAGTGGTCCAGGTTTCAAGAGATTAACTTGAGAATTGTGTGTTTTATAAGCAGTTCAATACATATATAATTAATATACGTGAAAATTATCATATAAAATCATGTTTTATAGTGTTTATGAAAAATCTGCTTAAATGAGATGTATACAAGTTAATAATAATAAATTAGAATCATTTTCTTAATATAGTGGTCCAGGTTTCAAGAGATTAACTTGAGAATTGTGTGTTTTATAAGCAGTTCAAAAAATGAATTTTTAATATTCGTCAAAATTATCATATAAAATCATGTTTTATAGCGTTATTGAAGTATCAGCTTAAATGAAATGTATGCTAGTTAATAATGGTAAATTAGAATAATTTTTTTAATCTAATGGTCTGACTTTCATGACACTAACTTGAGAATTCACTGTTTTATAAGCAGTTAAAAATATGAATTTAAAATACGAGTCAAAATAATCATAAAAAAACATGTTTTATAGTGTTTATGAAGTATCAGCTTATATGATATATATGGAAGTTGGTAATGGTAAATAAGAATCATATACTTAATCTAATGGTCTGGATTTCATGACACTAACTTTTTGTTACACTAATATTAATTGACTATCAATTATATTCAATATCCATTACTCGTACTATGCATAAAACTATTATTATTATCAGGATCGTCCAGTCCATTTTCAACGTAGGATGTTGAAACTTTCCCATGTGGTAGAAATGGTAATTCATGTTTCAATATGTCCTGAGTATATCTGGTGTACAGCCATCTAAAAAAAAATAGTAAGTTAAATATGTATAATGGTTGGAGGACAAAACGTCACTACTAGATACCATAAGGAGAACGACAATTTTTATATAACAACTAGTACGTGGACAACACTGAGTAATTCAGAAAAGGAAACTATCAAAACATAAACTAACAGACAAACTTCATTTTTATACAAAATACATGAAAGGAATTTACAATTGAAACTTAAATACAAAAACGAATGTAGAACTGCAAAACATAGATAACAGATGATAATAAATAATAATTATGATAAGCCATAAAAGATAGTACAAATGTACCAGAATGGTTTGTAGAAGGAATTCAAATGTATTATGAGTGTAACTAAAGAATACATTTGTACAACTGAAAATCGCTCCTTTTCAATACGAAAAAATGTTAAGTTGTATTATGCGTCAAAATTAACTTATAAAATCATATTTTATAGTTTTTATGAAGTAAAAATATCAGGTAATATGAAAAAAATGAAAGTTAAAAATTATAAATTAGAATCATTTTCTTGATCTAGTAGTCAAGGATCAAGACATATACTTGTGTTAACTTCGGGCATAAAATATGAACAATTCGTTTATAATATCAAAAATCTTAATTAATAAATAACGAGTAGACTCAAAATCTAAGTAAATACAACGACCCGTCACGATACACAGCAGTACGGTGAACGCCACACAACTATCTAGTTTCGTTCTGAGGCGATTCGGCCGACGGATGTCGTCCCTACTACGGCGACGCTCACGCCCTCTGTTGGTGTATACATTTAATTTTTGACTGTTTTATAAGCAGATTAAAATAGGTATTCATAATATTTCTAAAACTTATCATATAAAATCATGTTTTATAGTGTTTATGAAAAATCTGCTTAAATGAGATGTATGCAAGTTAATAATAATAAATTAGAATCCTTTTAATTATACAGTGGTACAGGTTTCAAGAGATTAACTTGAGAATTGTGTGTTTTATAAGCAGTTCAAAACATAAATAATTAATATACGTCAAAATTATCATACAAAATCATGTTTTATAGCGTTTATGAAGAATCAGCTTACATAATATCTATAGAAGTTAATAATAGTAAATTAGAATCATTTTCTTAATATAGTGGTCCAGGTTTCAAGAGATTAACTTGAGAATTGTGTGTTTTATAAGCAGTTCAAAAAATAAATATATATTATTCGTCAAAATTATCATATAAAATCATGTTTTATAGTGTTTATGAAAAATCTGCTTAAATGAGATGTATACAAGTTAATAATAATAAATTAGAATCATTTTCTGAATATAGTGGTCCAGGTTTCAAGAGATTAACTTGAGAATTGTGTGTTTTATAAGCAGTTCAATACATATATAATTAATATACGTGACAATTATCATATAAAATCATGTTTTATAGTGTTTATGAAAAATCTGCTTAAATGAGATGTATACAAGTTAATAATAATAAATTAGAATCATTTTCTTAATATAGTGGTCCAGGTTTCAAGAGATTAACTTGAGAATTGTGTGTTTTATAAGCAGTTCAAAAAATAAATATATATTATTCGTCAAAAATATCATATAAAATCATGTTTTATAATTTTTATGAAGTACCTGCTTAAATGAGATGTATGCAAGTTAATAATAATAAATTAGAATCATTTTCTTAATATAGTGGTCCAGGTTTCAAGAGATTAACTTGAGAATTGTGTGTTTTATAAGCAGTTCAAAAAATAAATATATATTATTCGTCAAAATTATCATATAAAATCATGTTTTATAGTGTTTATGAAAAATCTGCTTAAATGACATGTATGCAAGTTAATAATAATAAATTAGAATCATTTTCTTAATATAGTGGTCCAGGTTTCAAGAGATTAACTTGAGAATTGTGTGTTTTATAAGCAGTTCAAAAAATAAATATATATTATTCGTCAAAAATATCATATAAAATCATGTTTTATAGTTTTTATGAAGTACCTGCTTAAATGAGATGTATGCAAGTTAATAATAATAAATTAGAATCATTTTCTTAATATAGTGGTCCAGGTTTCAAGAGATTAACTTGAGAATTGTGTGTTTTATTAGCAGTTCAAAAAATAAATATATATTATTCGTCAAAAATATCATATAAAATCATGTTTTATAGTTTTTATGAAGTACCTGCTTAAATGAGATGTATACAAGTTAATAATAATAAATTAGAATCATTTTCTTAATATAGTGGTCCAGGTTTCAAGAGATTAACTTGAGAATTGTGTGTTTTATAAGCAGTTCAAAAAATAAATATATATTATTCGTCAAAATTATCATATAAAATCATGTTTTATAGTGTTTATGAAAAATCTGCTTAAATGACATGTATGCAAGTTAATAATAATAAATTAGAATCATTTTCTTAATATAGTGGTCCAGGTTTCAAGAGATTAACTTGAGAATTGTGTGTTTTATAAGCAGTTCAATACATATATAATTAATATACGTGAAAATTATCATATAAAATCATGTTTTATAGTGTTTATGAAAAATCTGCTTAAATGAGATGTATACAAGTTAATAATAATAAATTAGAATCATTTTCTTAATATAGTGGTCCAGGTTTCAAGAGATTAACTTGAGAATTGTGTGTTTTATAAGCAGTTCAAAAAATGAATTTTTAATATTCGTCAAAATTATCATATAAAATCATGTTTTATAGCGTTATTGAAGTATCAGCTTAAATGAAATGTATGCTAGTTAATAATAATAAATTAGAATCATTTTCTTAATATAGTGGTCCAGGTTTCAAGAGATTAACTTGAGAATTGTGTGTTTTATAAGCAGTTCAATACATATATAATTAATATACGTGAAAATTATCATATAAAATCATGTTTTATAGTGTTTATGAAAAATCTGCTTAAATGAGATGTATACAAGTTAATAATAATAAATTAGAATCATTTTCTTAATATAGTGGTCCAGGTTTCAAGAGATTAACTTGAGAATTGTGTGTTTTATAAGCAGTTCAAAAAATGAATTTTTAATATTCGTCAAAATTATTATATAAAATCATGTTTTATAGCGTTATTGAAGTATCAGCTTAAATGAAATGTATGCTAGTTAATAATGGTAAATTAGAATAATTTTTTTAATCTAATGGTCTGACTTTCATGACACTAACTTGAGAATTCACTGTTTTATAAGCAGTTAAAAATATGAATTTAAAATACGAGTCAAAATAATCATAAAAAAACATGTTTTATAGTGTTTATGAAGTATCAGCTTATATGATATATATGGAAGTTGGTAATGGTAAATAAGAATCATATACTTAATCTAATGGTCTGGATTTCATGACACTAACTTTTTGTTACACTAATATTAATTGACTATCAATTATATTCAATATCCATTACTCGTACTATGCATAAAACTATTATTATTATCAGATCGTCCAGTCCATTTTCAACGTAGGATGTTGAAACTTTCCCATGTGGTAGAAATGGTAATTCATGTTTCAATATGTCCTGAGTATATCTGGTGTACAGCCATCTAAAAAAAAATAGTAAGTTAAATATGTATAATGGTTGGAGGACAAAACGTCACTACTAGATACCATAAGGAGAACGACAATTTTTATATAACAACTAGTACGTGGACAACACTGAGTAATTCAGAAAAGGAAACTATCAAAACATAAACTAACAGACAAACTTCATTTTTATACAAAATACATGAAAGGAATTTACAATTGAAACTAAATACAAAAACGAATGTAGAACTGCAAAACATAGATAACAGATGATAATAAATAATAATTATGATAAGCCATAAAAGATAGTACAAATGTACCAGAATGGTTTGTAGAAGGAATTCAAATGTATTATGAGTGTAACTAAAGAATACATTTGTACAACTGAAAATCGCTCCTTTTCAATACGAAAAAATGTTAAGTTGTATTATGCGTCAAAATTAACTTATAAAATCATATTTTATAGTTTTTATGAAGTAAAAATATCAGGTAATATGAAAAAAATGAAAGTTAAAAATTATAAATTAGAATCATTTTCTTGATCTAGTAGTCAAGGATCAAGACATATACTTGTGTTAACTTCGGGCATAAAATATGAACAATTCGTTTATAATATCAAAAATCTTAATTAATAAATAACGAGTAGACTCAAAATCTAAGTAAATACAACGACCCGTCACGATACACAGCAGTACGGTGAACGCCACACAACTATCTAGTTTCGTTCTGAGGCGATTCGGCCGACGGATGTCGTCCCTACTACGGCGACGCTCACGCCCTCTGTTGGTGTATACATTTAATTTTTGACTGTTTTATAAGCAGATTAAAATAGGTATTCATAATATTTCTAAAACTTATCATATAAAATCATGTTTTATAGTGTTTATGAAAAATCTGCTTAAATGAGATGTATGCAAGTTAATAATAATAAATTAGAATCCTTTTAATTATACAGTGGTACAGGTTTCAAGAGATTAACTTGAGAATTGTGTGTTTTATAAGCAGTTCAAAACATAAATAATTAATATACGTCAAAATTATCATACAAAATCATGTTTTATAGCGTTTATGAAGAATCAGCTTACATAATATCTATAGAAGTTAATAATAGTAAATTAGAATCATTTTCTTAATATAGTGGTCCAGGTTTCAAGAGATTAACTTGAGAATTGTGTGTTTTATAAGCAGTTCAAAAAATAAATATATATTATTCGTCAAAATTATCATATAAAATCATGTTTTATAGTGTTTATGAAAAATCTGCTTAAATGAGATGTATACAAGTTAATAATAATAAATTAGAATCATTTTCTGAATATAGTGGTCCAGGTTTCAAGAGATTAACTTGAGAATTGTGTGTTTTATAAGCAGTTCAATACATATATAATTAATATACGTGACAATTATCATATAAAATCATGTTTTATAGTGTTTATGAAAAATCTGCTTAAATGAGATGTATACAAGTTAATAATAATAAATTAGAATCATTTTCTTAATATAGTGGTCCAGGTTTCAAGAGATTAACTTGAGAATTGTGTGTTTTATAAGCAGTTCAAAAAATAAATATATATTATTCGTCAAAAATATCATATAAAATCATGTTTTATAATTTTTATGAAGTACCTGCTTAAATGAGATGTATGCAAGTTAATAATAATAAATTAGAATCATTTTCTTAATATAGTGGTCCAGGTTTCAAGAGATTAACTTGAGAATTGTGTGTTTTATAAGCAGTTCAAAAAATAAATATATATTATTCGTCAAAATTATCATATAAAATCATGTTTTATAGTGTTTATGAAAAATCTGCTTAAATGACATGTATGCAAGTTAATAATAATAAATTAGAATCATTTTCTTAATATAGTGGTCCAGGTTTCAAGAGATTAACTTGAGAATTGTGTGTTTTATAAGCAGTTCAAAAAATAAATATATATTATTCGTCAAAAATATCATATAAAATCATGTTTTATAGTTTTTATGAAGTACCTGCTTAAATGAGATGTATGCAAGTTAATAATAATAAATTAGAATCATTTTCTTAATATAGTGGTCCAGGTTTCAAGAGATTAACTTGAGAATTGTGTGTTTTATTAGCAGTTCAAAAAATAAATATATATTATTCGTCAAAAATATCATATAAAATCATGTTTTATAGTTTTTATGAAGTACCTGCTTAAATGAGATGTATACAAGTTAATAATAATAAATTAGAATCATTTTCTTAATATAGTGGTCCAGGTTTCAAGAGATTAACTTGAGAATTGTGTGTTTTATAAGCAGTTCAATACATATATAATTAATATACGTGAAAATTATCATATAAAATCATGTTTTATAGTGTTTATGAAAAATCTGCTTAAATGAGATGTATACAAGTTAATAATAATAAATTAGAATCATTTTCTTAATATAGTGGTCCAGGTTTCAAGAGATTAACTTGAGAATTGTGTGTTTTATAAGCAGTTCAAAAAATGAATTTTTAATATTCGTCAAAATTATCATATAAAATCATGTTTTATAGCGTTATTGAAGTATCAGCTTAAATGAAATGTATGCTAGTTAATAATGGTAAATTAGAATAATTTTTTTAATCTAATGGTCTGACTTTCATGACACTAACTTGAGAATTCACTGTTTTATAAGCAGTTAAAAATATGAATTTAAAATACGAGTCAAAATAATCATAAAAAAACATGTTTTATAGTGTTTATGAAGTATCAGCTTATATGATATATATGGAAGTTGGTAATGGTAAATAAGAATCATATACTTAATCTAATGGTCTGGATTTCATGACACTAACTTTTTGTTACACTAATATTAATTGACTATCAATTATATTCAATATCCATTACTCGTACTATGCATAAAACTATTATTATTATCAGGATCGTCCAGTCCATTTTCAACGTAGGATGTTGAAACTTTCCCATGTGGTAGAAATGGTAATTCATGTTTCAATATGTCCTGAGTATATCTGGTGTACAGCCATCTAAAAAAAAATAGTAAGTTAAATATGTATAATGGTTGGAGGACAAAACGTCACTACTAGATACCATAAGGAGAACGACAATTTTTATATAACAACTAGTACGTGGACAACACTGAGTAATTCAGAAAAGGAAACTATCAAAACATAAACTAACAGACAAACTTCATTTTTATACAAAATACATGAAAGGAATTTACAATTGAAACTTAAATACAAAAACGAATGTAGAACTGCAAAACATAGATAACAGATGATAATAAATAATAATTATGATAAGCCATAAAAGATAGTACAAATGTACCAGAATGGTTTGTAGAAGGAATTCAAATGTATTATGAGTGTAACTAAAGAATACATTTGTACAACTGAAAATCGCTCCTTTTCAATACGAAAAAATGTTAAGTTGTATTATGCGTCAAAATTAACTTATAAAATCATATTTTATAGTTTTTATGAAGTAAAAATATCAGGTAATATGAAAAAAATGAAAGTTAAAAATTATAAATTAGAATCATTTTCTTGATCTAGTAGTCAAGGATCAAGACATATACTTGTGTTAACTTCGGGCATAAAATATGAACAATTCGTTTATAATATCAAAAATCTTAATTAATAAATAACGAGTAGACTCAAAATCTAAGTAAATACAACGACCCGTCACGATACACAGCAGTACGGTGAACGCCACACAACTATCTAGTTTCGTTCTGAGGCGATTCGGCCGACGGATGTCGTCCCTACTACGGCGACGCTCACGCCCTCTGTTGGTGTATACATTTAATTTTTGACTGTTTTATAAGCAGATTAAAATAGGTATTCATAATATTTCTAAAACTTATCATATAAAATCATGTTTTATAGTGTTTATGAAAAATCTGCTTAAATGAGATGTATGCAAGTTAATAATAATAAATTAGAATCCTTTTAATTATACAGTGGTACAGGTTTCAAGAGATTAACTTGAGAATTGTGTGTTTTATAAGCAGTTCAAAACATAAATAATTAATATACGTCAAAATTATCATACAAAATCATGTTTTATAGTGTTTATGAAGAATCAGCTTACATAATATCTATAGAAGTTAATAATAGTAAATTAGAATCATTTTCTTAATATAGTGGTCCAGGTTTCAAGAGATTAACTTGAGAATTGTGTGTTTTATTAGCAGTTCAAAAAATAAATATATATTATTCGTCAAAAATATCATATAAAATCATGTTTTATAGTTTTTATGAAGTACCTGCTTAAATGAGATGTATACAAGTTAATAATAATAAATTAGAATCATTTTCTTAATATAGTGGTCCAGGTTTCAAGAGATTAACTTGAGAATTGTGTGTTTTATAAGCAGTTCAATACATATATAATTAATATACGTGAAAATTATCATATAAAATCATGTTTTATAGTGTTTATGAAAAATCTGCTTAAATGAGATGTATACAAGTTAATAATAATAAATTAGAATCATTTTCTTAATATAGTGGTCCAGGTTTCAAGAGATTAACTTGAGAATTGTGTGTTTTATAAGCAGTTCAAAAAATGAATTTTTAATATTCGTCAAAATTATCATATAAAATCATGTTTTATAGCGTTATTGAAGTATCAGCTTAAATGAAATGTATGCTAGTTAATAATAATAAATTAGAATCATTTTCTTAATATAGTGGTCCAGGTTTCAAGAGATTAACTTGAGAATTGTGTGTTTTATAAGCAGTTCAATACATATATAATTAATATACGTGAAAATTATCATATAAAATCATGTTTTATAGTGTTTATGAAAAATCTGCTTAAATGAGATGTATACAAGTTAATAATAATAAATTAGAATCATTTTCTTAATATAGTGGTCCAGGTTTCAAGAGATTAACTTGAGAATTGTGTGTTTTATAAGCAGTTCAAAAAATGAATTTTTAATATTCGTCAAAATTATCATATAAAATCATGTTTTATAGCGTTATTGAAGTATCAGCTTAAATGAAATGTATGCTAGTTAATAATGGTAAATTAGAATAATTTTTTTAATCTAATGGTCTGACTTTCATGACACTAACTTGAGAATTCACTGTTTTATAAGCAGTTAAAAATATGAATTTAAAATACGAGTCAAAATAATCATAAAAAAAACATGTTTTATAGTGTTTATGAAGTATCAGCTTATATGATATATATGGAAGTTGGTAATGGTAAATAAGAATCATATACTTAATCTAATGGTCTGGATTTCATGACACTAACTTTTTGTTACACTAATATTAATTGACTATCAATTATATTCAATATCCATTACTCGTACTATGCATAAAACTATTATTATTATCAGGATCGTCCAGTCCATTTTCAACGTAGGATGTTGAAACTTTCCCATGTGGTAGAAATGGTAATTCATGTTTCAATATGTCCTGAGTATATCTGGTGTACAGCCATCTAAAAAAAAATAGTAAGTTAAATATGTATAATGGTTGGAGGACAAAACGTCACTACTAGATACCATAAGGAGAACGACAATTTTTATATAACAACTAGTACGTGGACAACACTGAGTAATTCAGAAAAGGAAACTATCAAAACATAAACTAACAGACAAACTTCATTTTTATACAAAATACATGAAAGGAATTTACAATTGAAACTTAAATACAAAAACGAATGTAGAACTGCAAAACATAGATAACAGATGATAATAAATAATAATTATGATAAGCCATAAAAGATAGTACAAATGTACCAGAATGGTTTGTAGAAGGAATTCAAATGTATTATGAGTGTAACTAAAGAATACATTTGTACAACTGAAAATCGCTCCTTTTCAATACGAAAAAATGTTAAGTTGTATTATGCGTCAAAATTAACTTATAAAATCATATTTTATAGTTTTTATGAAGTAAAAATATCAGGTAATATGAAAAAAATGAAAGTTAAAAATTATAAATTAGAATCATTTTCTTGATCTAGTAGTCAAGGATCAAGACATATACTTGTGTTAACTTCGGGCATAAAATATGAACAATTCGTTTATAATATCAAAAATCTTAATTAATAAATAACGAGTAGACTCAAAATCTAAGTAAATACAACGACCCGTCACGATACACAGCAGTACGGTGAACGCCACACAACTATCTAGTTTCGTTCTGAGGCGATTCGGCCGACGGATGTCGTCCCTACTACGGCGACGCTCACGCCCTCTGTTGGTGTATACATTTAATTTTTGACTGTTTTATAAGCAGATTAAAATAGGTATTCATAATATTTCTAAAACTTATCATATAAAATCATGTTTTATAGTGTTTATGAAAAATCTGCTTAAATGAGATGTATGCAAGTTAATAATAATAAATTAGAATCCTTTTAATTATACAGTGGTACAGGTTTCAAGAGATTAACTTGAGAATTGTGTGTTTTATAAGCAGTTCAAAACATAAATAATTAATATACGTCAAAATTATCATACAAAATCATGTTTTATAGCGTTTATGAAGAATCAGCTTACATAATATCTATAGAAGTTAATAATAGTAAATTAGAATCATTTTCTTAATATAGTGGTCCAGGTTTCAAGAGATTAACTTGAGAATTGTGTGTTTTATAAGCAGTTCAAAAAATAAATATATATTATTCGTCAAAATTATCATATAAAATCATGTTTTATAGTGTTTATGAAAAATCTGCTTAAATGAGATGTATACAAGTTAATAATAATAAATTAGAATCATTTTCTGAATATAGTGGTCCAGGTTTCAAGAGATTAACTTGAGAATTGTGTGTTTTATAAGCAGTTCAATACATATATAATTAATATACGTGACAATTATCATATAAAATCATGTTTTATAGTGTTTATGAAAAATCTGCTTAAATGAGATGTATACAAGTTAATAATAATAAATTAGAATCATTTTCTTAATATAGTGGTCCAGGTTTCAAGAGATTAACTTGAGAATTGTGTGTTTTATAAGCAGTTCAAAAAATAAATATATATTATTCGTCAAAAATATCATATAAAATCATGTTTTATAATTTTTATGAAGTACCTGCTTAAATGAGATGTATGCAAGTTAATAATAATAAATTAGAATCATTTTCTTAATATAGTGGTCCAGGTTTCAAGAGATTAACTTGAGAATTGTGTGTTTTATAAGCAGTTCAAAAAATAAATATATATTATTCGTCAAAATTATCATATAAAATCATGTTTTATAGTGTTTATGAAAAATCTGCTTAAATGACATGTATGCAAGTTAATAATAATAAATTAGAATCATTTTCTTAATATAGTGGTCCAGGTTTCAAGAGATTAACTTGAGAATTGTGTGTTTTATAAGCAGTTCAAAAAATAAATATATATTATTCGTCAAAAATATCATATAAAATCATGTTTTATAGTTTTTATGAAGTACCTGCTTAAATGAGATGTATGCAAGTTAATAATAATAAATTAGAATCATTTTCTTAATATAGTGGTCCAGGTTTCAAGAGATTAACTTGAGAATTGTGTGTTTTATTAGCAGTTCAAAAAATAAATATATATTATTCGTCAAAAATATCATATAAAATCATGTTTTATAGTTTTTATGAAGTACCTGCTTAAATGAGATGTATACAAGTTAATAATAATAAATTAGAATCATTTTCTTAATATAGTGGTCCAGGTTTCAAGAGATTAACTTGAGAATTGTGTGTTTTATAAGCAGTTCAATACATATATAATTAATATACGTGAAAATTATCATATAAAATCATGTTTTATAGTGTTTATGAAAAATCTGCTTAAATGAGATGTATACAAGTTAATAATAATAAATTAGAATCATTTTCTTAATATAGTGGTCCAGGTTTCAAGAGATTAACTTGAGAATTGTGTGTTTTATAAGCAGTTCAAAAAATGAATTTTTAATATTCGTCAAAATTATCATATAAAATCATGTTTTATAGCGTTATTGAAGTATCAGCTTAAATGAAATGTATGCTAGTTAATAATGGTAAATTAGAATAATTTTTTTAATCTAATGGTCTGACTTTCATGACACTAACTTGAGAATTCACTGTTTTATAAGCAGTTAAAAATATGAATTTAAAATACGAGTCAAAATAATCATAAAAAAACATGTTTTATAGTGTTTATGAAGTATCAGCTTATATGATATATATGGAAGTTGGTAATGGTAAATAAGAATCATATACTTAATCTAATGGTCTGGATTTCATGACACTAACTTTTTGTTACACTAATATTAATTGACTATCAATTATATTCAATATCCATTACTCGTACTATGCATAAAACTATTATTATTATCAGGATCGTCCAGTCCATTTTCAACGTAGGATGTTGAAACTTTCCCATGTGGTAGAAATGGTAATTCATGTTTCAATATGTCCTGAGTATATCTGGTGTACAGCCATCTAAAAAAAAATAGTAAGTTAAATATGTATAATGGTTGGAGGACAAAACGTCACTACTAGATACCATAAGGAGAACGACAATTTTTATATAACAACTAGTACGTGGACAACACTGAGTAATTCAGAAAAGGAAACTATCAAAACATAAACTAACAGACAAACTTCATTTTTATACAAAATACATGAAAGGAATTTACAATTGAAACTTAAATACAAAAACGAATGTAGAACTGCAAAACATAGATAACAGATGATAATAAATAATAATTATGATAAGCCATAAAAGATAGTACAAATGTACCAGAATGGTTTGTAGAAGGAATTCAAATGTATTATGAGTGTAACTAAAGAATACATTTGTACAACTGAAAATCGCTCCTTTTCAATACGAAAAAATGTTAAGTTGTATTATGCGTCAAAATTAACTTATAAAATCATATTTTATAGTTTTTATGAAGTAAAAATATCAGGTAATATGAAAAAAATGAAAGTTAAAAATTATAAATTAGAATCATTTTCTTGATCTAGTAGTCAAGGATCAAGACATATACTTGTGTTAACTTCGGGCATAAAATATGAACAATTCGTTTATAATATCAAAAATCTTAATTAATAAATAACGAGTAGACTCAAAATCTAAGTAAATACAACGACCCGTCACGATACACAGCAGTACGGTGAACGCCACACAACTATCTAGTTTCGTTCTGAGGCGATTCGGCCGACGGATGTCGTCCCTACTACGGCGACGCTCACGCCCTCTGTTGGTGTATACATTTAATTTTTGACTGTTTTATAAGCAGATTAAAATAGGTATTCATAATATTTCTAAAACTTATCATATAAAATCATGTTTTATAGTGTTTATGAAAAATCTGCTTAAATGAGATGTATGCAAGTTAATAATAATAAATTAGAATCCTTTTAATTATACAGTGGTACAGGTTTCAAGAGATTAACTTGAGAATTGTGTGTTTTATAAGCAGTTCAAAACATAAATAATTAATATACGTCAAAATTATCATACAAAATCATGTTTTATAGTGTTTATGAAGAATCAGCTTACATAATATCTATAGAAGTTAATAATAGTAAATTAGAATCATTTTCTTAATATAGTGGTCCAGGTTTCAAGAGATTAACTTGAGAATTGTGTGTTTTATAAGCAGTTCAAAAAATAAATATATATTATTCGTCAAAATTATCATATAAAATCATGTTTTATAGTGTTTATGAAAAATCTGCTTAAATGAGATGTATACAAGTTAATAATAATAAATTAGAATCATTTTCTGAATATAGTGGTCCAGGTTTCAAGAGATTAACTTGAGAATTGTGTGTTTTATAAGCAGTTCAATACATATATAATTAATATACGTGACAATTATCATATAAAATCATGTTTTATAGTGTTTATGAAAAATCTGCTTAAATGAGATGTATACAAGTTAATAATAATAAATTAGAATCATTTTCTTAATATAGTGGTCCAGGTTTCAAGAGATTAACTTGAGAATTGTGTGTTTTATAAGCAGTTCAAAAAATAAATATATATTATTCGTCAAAAATATCATATAAAATCATGTTTTATAATTTTTATGAAGTACCTGCTTAAATGAGATGTATGCAAGTTAATAATAATAAATTAGAATCATTTTCTTAATATAGTGGTCCAGGTTTCAAGAGATTAACTTGAGAATTGTGTGTTTTATAAGCAGTTCAAAAAATAAATATATATTATTCGTCAAAATTATCATATAAAATCATGTTTTATAGTGTTTATGAAAAATCTGCTTAAATGACATGTATGCAAGTTAATAATAATAAATTAGAATCATTTTCTTAATATAGTGGTCCAGGTTTCAAGAGATTAACTTGAGAATTGTGTGTTTTATAAGCAGTTCAAAAAATAAATATATATTATTCGTCAAAAATATCATATAAAATCATGTTTTATAGTTTTTATGAAGTACCTGCTTAAATGAGATGTATGCAAGTTAATAATAATAAATTAGAATCATTTTCTTAATATAGTGGTCCAGGTTTCAAGAGATTAACTTGAGAATTGTGTGTTTTATTAGCAGTTCAAAAAATAAATATATATTATTCGTCAAAAATATCATATAAAATCATGTTTTATAGTTTTTATGAAGTACCTGCTTAAATGAGATGTATACAAGTTAATAATAATAAATTAGAATCATTTTCTTAATATAGTGGTCCAGGTTTCAAGAGATTAACTTGAGAATTGTGTGTTTTATAAGCAGTTCAATACATATATAATTAATATACGTGAAAATTATCATATAAAATCATGTTTTATAGTGTTTATGAAAAATCTGCTTAAATGAGATGTATACAAGTTAATAATAATAAATTAGAATCATTTTCTTAATATAGTGGTCCAGGTTTCAAGAGATTAACTTGAGAATTGTGTGTTTTATAAGCAGTTCAAAAAATGAATTTTTAATATTCGTCAAAATTATCATATAAAATCATGTTTTATAGCGTTATTGAAGTATCAGCTTAAATGAAATGTATGCTAGTTAATAATGGTAAATTAGAATAATTTTTTTAATCTAATGGTCTGACTTTCATGACACTAACTTGAGAATTCACTGTTTTATAAGCAGTTAAAAATATGAATTTAAAATACGAGTCAAAATAATCATAAAAAAACATGTTTTATAGTGTTTATGAAGTATCAGCTTATATGATATATATGGAAGTTGGTAATGGTAAATAAGAATCATATACTTAATCTAATGGTCTGGATTTCATGACACTAACTTTTTGTTACACTAATATTAATTGACTATCAATTATATTCAATATCCATTACTCGTACTATGCATAAAACTATTATTATTATCAGGATCGTCCAGTCCATTTTCAACGTAGGATGTTGAAACTTTCCCATGTGGTAGAAATGGTAATTCATGATTCAATATGTCCTGAGTATATCTGGTGTACAGCCATCTAAAAAAAAATAGTAAGTTAAATATGTATAATGGTTGGAGGACAAAACGTCACTACTAGATACCATAAGGAGAACGACAATTTTTATATAACAACTAGTACGTGGACAACACTGAGTAATTCAGAAAAGGAAACTATCAAAACATAAACTAACAGACAAACTTCATTTTTATACAAAATACATGAAAGGAATTTACAATTGAAACTTAAATACAAAAACGAATGTAGAACTGCAAAACATAGATAACAGATGATAATAAATAATAATTATGATAAGCCATAAAAGATAGTACAAATGTACCAGAATGGTTTGTAGAAGGAATTCAAATGTATTATGAGTGTAACTAAAGAATACATTTGTACAACTGAAAATCGCTCCTTTTCAATACGAAAAAATGTTAAGTTGTATTATGCGTCAAAATTAACTTATAAAATCATATTTTATAGTTTTTATGAAGTAAAAATATCAGGTAATATGAAAAAAATGAAAGTTAAAAATTATAAATTAGAATCATTTTCTTGATCTAGTAGTCAAGGATCAAGACATATACTTGTGTTAACTTCGGGCATAAAATATGAACAATTCGTTTATAATATCAAAAATCTTAATTAATAAATAACGAGTAGACTCAAAATCTAAGTAAATACAACGACCCGTCACGATACACAGCAGTACGGTGAACGCCACACAACTATCTAGTTTCGTTCTGAGGCGATTCGGCCGACGGATGTCGTCCCTACTACGGCGACGCTCACGCCCTCTGTTGGTGTATACATTTAATTTTTGACTGTTTTATAAGCAGATTAAAATAGGTATTCATAATATTTCTAAAACTTATCATATAAAATCATGTTTTATAGTGTTTATGAAAAATCTGCTTAAATGAGATGTATGCAAGTTAATAATAATAAATTAGAATCCTTTTAATTATACAGTGGTACAGGTTTCAAGAGATTAACTTGAGAATTGTGTGTTTTATAAGCAGTTCAAAACATAAATAATTAATATACGTCAAAATTATCATACAAAATCATGTTTTATAGTGTTTATGAAGAATCAGCTTACATAATATCTATAGAAGTTAATAATAGTAAATTAGAATCATTTTCTTAATATAGTGGTCCAGGTTTCAAGAGATTAACTTGAGAATTGTGTGTTTTATAAGCAGTTCAAAAAATAAATATATATTATTCGTCAAAATTATCATATAAAATCATGTTTTATAGTGTTTATGAAAAATCTGCTTAAATGAGATGTATACAAGTTAATAATAATAAATTAGAATCATTTTCTGAATATAGTGGTCCAGGTTTCAAGAGATTAACTTGAGAATTGTGTGTTTTATAAGCAGTTCAATACATATATAATTAATATACGTGACAATTATCATATAAAATCATGTTTTATAGTGTTTATGAAAAATCTGCTTAAATGAGATGTATACAAGTTAATAATAATAAATTAGAATCATTTTCTTAATATAGTGGTCCAGGTTTCAAGAGATTAACTTGAGAATTGTGTGTTTTATAAGCAGTTCAAAAAATAAATATATATTATTCGTCAAAATTATCATATAAAATCATGTTTTATAGTGTTTATGAAAAATCTGCTTAAATGACATGTATGCAAGTTAATAATAATAAATTAGAATCATTTTCTTAATATAGTGGTCCAGGTTTCAAGAGATTAACTTGAGAATTGTGTGTTTTATAAGCAGTTCAAAAAATAAATATATATTATTCGTCAAAAATATCATATAAAATCATGTTTTATAGTTTTTATGAAGTACCTGCTTAAATGAGATGTATGCAAGTTAATAATAATAAATTAGAATCATTTTCTTAATATAGTGGTCCAGGTTTCAAGAGATTAACTTGAGAATTGTGTGTTTTATTAGCAGTTCAAAAAATAAATATATATTATTCGTCAAAAATATCATATAAAATCATGTTTTATAGTTTTTATGAAGTACCTGCTTAAATGAGATGTATACAAGTTAATAATAATAAATTAGAATCATTTTCTTAATATAGTGGTCCAGGTTTCAAGAGATTAACTTGAGAATTGTGTGTTTTATAAGCAGTTCAATACATATATAATTAATATACGTGAAAATTATCATATAAAATCATGTTTTATAGTGTTTATGAAAAATCTGCTTAAATGAGATGTATACAAGTTAATAATAATAAATTAGAATCATTTTCTTAATATAGTGGTCCAGGTTTCAAGAGATTAACTTGAGAATTGTGTGTTTTATAAGCAGTTCAAAAAATGAATTTTTAATATTCGTCAAAATTATCATATAAAATCATGTTTTATAGCGTTATTGAAGTATCAGCTTAAATGAAATGTATGCTAGTTAATAATGGTAAATTAGAATAATTTTTTTAATCTAATGGTCTGACTTTCATGACACTAACTTGAGAATTCACTGTTTTATAAGCAGTTAAAAATATGAATTTAAAATACGAGTCAAAATAATCATAAAAAAACATGTTTTATAGTGTTTATGAAGTATCAGCTTATATGATATATATGGAAGTTGGTAATGGTAAATAAGAATCATATACTTAATCTAATGGTCTGGATTTCATGACACTAACTTTTTGTTACACTAATATTAATTGACTATCAATTATATTCAATATCCATTACTCGTACTATGCATAAAACTATTATTATTATCAGGATCGTCCAGTCCATTTTCAACGTAGGATGTTGAAACTTTCCCATGTGGTAGAAATGGTAATTCATGTTTCAATATGTCCTGAGTATATCTGGTGTACAGCCATCTAAAAAAAAATAGTAAGTTAAATATGTATAATGGTTGGAGGACAAAACGTCACTACTAGATACCATAAGGAGAACGACAATTTTTATATAACAACTAGTACGTGGACAACACTGAGTAATTCAGAAAAGGAAACTATCAAAACATAAACTAACAGACAAACTTCATTTTTATACAAAATACATGAAAGGAATTTACAATTGAAACTTAAATACAAAAACGAATGTAGAACTGCAAAACATAGATAACAGATGATAATAAATAATAATTATGATAAGCCATAAAAGATAGTACAAATGTACCAGAATGGTTTGTAGAAGGAATTCAAATGTATTATGAGTGTAACTAAAGAATACATTTGTACAACTGAAAATCGCTCCTTTTCAATACGAAAAAATGTTAAGTTGTATTATGCGTCAAAATTAACTTATAAAATCATATTTTATAGTTTTTATGAAGTAAAAATATCAGGTAATATGAAAAAAATGAAAGTTAAAAATTATAAATTAGAATCATTTTCTTGATCTAGTAGTCAAGGATCAAGACATATACTTGTGTTAACTTCGGGCATAAAATATGAACAATTCGTTTATAATATCAAAAATCTTAATTAATAAATAACGAGTAGACTCAAAATCTAAGTAAATACAACGACCCGTCACGATACACAGCAGTACGGTGAACGCCACACAACTATCTAGTTTCGTTCTGAGGCGATTCGGCCGACGGATGTCGTCCCTACTACGGCGACGCTCACGCCCTCTGTTGGTGTATACATTTAATTTTTGACTGTTTTATAAGCAGATTAAAATAGGTATTCATAATATTTCTAAAACTTATCATATAAAATCATGTTTTATAGTGTTTATGAAAAATCTGCTTAAATGAGATGTATGCAAGTTAATAATAATAAATTAGAATCCTTTTAATTATACAGTGGTACAGGTTTCAAGAGATTAACTTGAGAATTGTGTGTTTTATAAGCAGTTCAAAACATAAATAATTAATATACGTCAAAATTATCATACAAAATCATGTTTTATAGTGTTTATGAAGAATCAGCTTACATAATATCTATAGAAGTTAATAATAGTAAATTAGAATCATTTTCTTAATATAGTGGTCCAGGTTTCAAGAGATTAACTTGAGAATTGTGTGTTTTATAAGCAGTTCAAAAAATAAATATATATTATTCGTCAAAATTATCATATAAAATCATGTTTTATAGTGTTTATGAAAAATCTGCTTAAATGAGATGTATACAAGTTAATAATAATAAATTAGAATCATTTTCTTAATATAGTGGTCCAGGTTTCAAGAGATTAACTTGAGAATTGTGTGTTTTATTAGCAGTTCAAAAAATAAATATATATTATTCGTCAAAAATATCATATAAAATCATGTTTTATAGTTTTTATGAAGTACCTGCTTAAATGAGATGTATACAAGTTAATAATAATAAATTAGAATCATTTTCTTAATATAGTGGTCCAGGTTTCAAGAGATTAACTTGAGAATTGTGTGTTTTATAAGCAGTTCAATACATATATAATTAATATACGTGAAAATTATCATATAAAATCATGTTTTATAGTGTTTATGAAAAATCTGCTTAAATGAGATGTATACAAGTTAATAATAATAAATTAGAATCATTTTCTTAATATAGTGGTCCAGGTTTCAAGAGATTAACTTGAGAATTGTGTGTTTTATAAGCAGTTCAAAAAATGAATTTTTAATATTCGTCAAAATTATCATATAAAATCATGTTTTATAGCGTTATTGAAGTATCAGCTTAAATGAAATGTATGCTAGTTAATAATGGTAAATTAGAATAATTTTTTTAATCTAATGGTCTGACTTTCATGACACTAACTTGAGAATTCACTGTTTTATAAGCAGTTAAAAATATGAATTTAAAATACGAGTCAAAATAATCATAAAAAAACATGTTTTATAGTGTTTATGAAGTATCAGCTTATATGATATATATGGAAGTTGGTAATGGTAAATAAGAATCATATACTTAATCTAATGGTCTGGATTTCATGACACTAACTTTTTGTTACACTAATATTAATTGACTATCAATTATATTCAATATCCATTACTCGTACTATGCATAAAACTATTATTATTATCAGGATCGTCCAGTCCATTTTCAACGTAGGATGTTGAAACTTTCCCATGTGGTAGAAATGGTAATTCATGTTTCAATATGTCCTGAGTATATCTGGTGTACAGCCATCTAAAAAAAAATAGTAAGTTAAATATGTATAATGGTTGGAGGACAAAACGTCACTACTAGATACCATAAGGAGAACGACAATTTTTATATAACAACTAGTACGTGGACAACACTGAGTAATTCAGAAAAGGAAACTATCAAAACATAAACTAACAGACAAACTTCATTTTTATACAAAATACATGAAAGGAATTTACAATTGAAACTTAAATACAAAAACGAATGTAGAACTGCAAAACATAGATAACAGATGATAATAAATAATAATTATGATAAGCCATAAAAGATAGTACAAATGTACCAGAATGGTTTGTAGAAGGAATTCAAATGTATTATGAGTGTAACTAAAGAATACATTTGTACAACTGAAAATCGCTCCTTTTCAATACGAAAAAATGTTAAGTTGTATTATGCGTCAAAATTAACTTATAAAATCATATTTTATAGTTTTTATGAAGTAAAAATATCAGGTAATATGAAAAAAATGAAAGTTAAAAATTATAAATTAGAATCATTTTCTTGATCTAGTAGTCAAGGATCAAGACATATACTTGTGTTAACTTCGGGCATAAAATATGAACAATTCGTTTATAATATCAAAAATCTTAATTAATAAATAACGAGTAGACTCAAAATCTAAGTAAATACAACGACCCGTCACGATACACAGCAGTACGGTGAACGCCACACAACTATCTAGTTTCGTTCTGAGGCGATTCGGCCGACGGATGTCGTCCCTACTACGGCGACGCTCACGCCCTCTGTTGGTGTATACATTTAATTTTTGACTGTTTTATAAGCAGATTAAAATAGGTATTCATAATATTTCTAAAACTTATCATATAAAATCATGTTTTATAGTGTTTATGAAAAATCTGCTTAAATGAGATGTATGCAAGTTAATAATAATAAATTAGAATCCTTTTAATTATACAGTGGTACAGGTTTCAAGAGATTAACTTGAGAATTGTGTGTTTTATAAGCAGTTCAAAACATAAATAATTAATATACGTCAAAATTATCATACAAAATCATGTTTTATAGTGTTTATGAAGAATCAGCTTACATAATATCTATAGAAGTTAATAATAGTAAATTAGAATCATTTTCTTAATATAGTGGTCCAGGTTTCAAGAGATTAACTTGAGAATTGTGTGTTTTATAAGCAGTTCAAAAAATAAATATATATTATTCGTCAAAATTATCATATAAAATCATGTTTTATAGTGTTTATGAAAAATCTGCTTAAATGAGATGTATACAAGTTAATAATAATAAATTAGAATCATTTTCTGAATATAGTGGTCCAGGTTTCAAGAGATTAACTTGAGAATTGTGTGTTTTATAAGCAGTTCAATACATATATAATTAATATACGTGACAATTATCATATAAAATCATGTTTTATAGTGTTTATGAAAAATCTGCTTAAATGAGATGTATACAAGTTAATAATAATAAATTAGAATCATTTTCTTAATATAGTGGTCCAGGTTTCAAGAGATTAACTTGAGAATTGTGTGTTTTATAAGCAGTTCAAAAAATAAATATATATTATTCGTCAAAAATATCATATAAAATCATGTTTTATAATTTTTATGAAGTACCTGCTTAAATGAGATGTATGCAAGTTAATAATAATAAATTAGAATCATTTTCTTAATATAGTGGTCCAGGTTTCAAGAGATTAACTTGAGAATTGTGTGTTTTATAAGCAGTTCAAAAAATAAATATATATTATTCGTCAAAATTATCATATAAAATCATGTTTTATAGTGTTTATGAAAAATCTGCTTAAATGACATGTATGCAAGTTAATAATAATAAATTAGAATCATTTTCTTAATATAGTGGTCCAGGTTTCAAGAGATTAACTTGAGAATTGTGTGTTTTATAAGCAGTTCAAAAAATAAATATATATTATTCGTCAAAAATATCATATAAAATCATGTTTTATAGTTTTTATGAAGTACCTGCTTAAATGAGATGTATGCAAGTTAATAATAATAAATTAGAATCATTTTCTTAATATAGTGGTCCAGGTTTCAAGAGATTAACTTGAGAATTGTGTGTTTTATTAGCAGTTCAAAAAATAAATATATATTATTCGTCAAAAATATCATATAAAATCATGTTTTATAGTTTTTATGAAGTACCTGCTTAAATGAGATGTATACAAGTTAATAATAATAAATTAGAATCATTTTCTTAATATAGTGGTCCAGGTTTCAAGAGATTAACTTGAGAATTGTGTGTTTTATAAGCAGTTCAATACATATATAATTAATATACGTGAAAATTATCATATAAAATCATGTTTTATAGTGTTTATGAAAAATCTGCTTAAATGAGATGTATACAAGTTAATAATAATAAATTAGAATCATTTTCTTAATATAGTGGTCCAGGTTTCAAGAGATTAACTTGAGAATTGTGTGTTTTATAAGCAGTTCAAAAAATGAATTTTTAATATTCGTCAAAATTATCATATAAAATCATGTTTTATAGCGTTATTGAAGTATCAGCTTAAATGAAATGTATGCTAGTTAATAATGGTAAATTAGAATAATTTTTTTAATCTAATGGTCTGACTTTCATGACACTAACTTGAGAATTCACTGTTTTATAAGCAGTTAAAAATATGAATTTAAAATACGAGTCAAAATAATCATAAAAAAACATGTTTTATAGTGTTTATGAAGTATCAGCTTATATGATATATATGGAAGTTGGTAATGGTAAATAAGAATCATATACTTAATCTAATGGTCTGGATTTCATGACACTAACTTTTTGTTACACTAATATTAATTGACTATCAATTATATTCAATATCCATTACTCGTACTATGCATAAAACTATTATTATTATCAGGATCGTCCAGTCCATTTTCAACGTAGGATGTTGAAACTTTCCCATGTGGTAGAAATGGTAATTCATGATTCAATATGTCCTGAGTATATCTGGTGTACAGCCATCTAAAAAAAAATAGTAAGTTAAATATGTATAATGGTTGGAGGACAAAACGTCACTACTAGATACCATAAGGAGAACGACAATTTTTATATAACAACTAGTACGTGGACAACACTGAGTAATTCAGAAAAGGAAACTATCAAAACATAAACTAACAGACAAACTTCATTTTTATACAAAATACATGAAAGGAATTTACAATTGAAACTTAAATACAAAAACGAATGTAGAACTGCAAAACATAGATAACAGATGATAATAAATAATAATTATGATAAGCCATAAAAGATAGTACAAATGTACCAGAATGGTTTGTAGAAGGAATTCAAATGTATTATGAGTGTAACTAAAGAATACATTTGTACAACTGAAAATCGCTCCTTTTCAATACGAAAAAATGTTAAGTTGTATTATGCGTCAAAATTAACTTATAAAATCATATTTTATAGTTTTTATGAAGTAAAAATATCAGGTAATATGAAAAAAATGAAAGTTAAAAATTATAAATTAGAATCATTTTCTTGATCTAGTAGTCAAGGATCAAGACATATACTTGTGTTAACTTCGGGCATAAAATATGAACAATTCGTTTATAATATCAAAAATCTTAATTAATAAATAACGAGTAGACTCAAAATCTAAGTAAATACAACGACCCGTCACGATACACAGCAGTACGGTGAACGCCACACAACTATCTAGTTTCGTTCTGAGGCGATTCGGCCGACGGATGTCGTCCCTACTACGGCGACGCTCACGCCCTCTGTTGGTGTATACATTTAATTTTTGACTGTTTTATAAGCAGATTAAAATAGGTATTCATAATATTTCTAAAACTTATCATATAAAATCATGTTTTATAGTGTTTATGAAAAATCTGCTTAAATGAGATGTATGCAAGTTAATAATAATAAATTAGAATCCTTTTAATTATACAGTGGTACAGGTTTCAAGAGATTAACTTGAGAATTGTGTGTTTTATAAGCAGTTCAAAACATAAATAATTAATATACGTCAAAATTATCATACAAAATCATGTTTTATAGTGTTTATGAAGAATCAGCTTACATAATATCTATAGAAGTTAATAATAGTAAATTAGAATCATTTTCTTAATATAGTGGTCCAGGTTTCAAGAGATTAACTTGAGAATTGTGTGTTTTATAAGCAGTTCAAAAAATAAATATATATTATTCGTCAAAATTATCATATAAAATCATGTTTTATAGTGTTTATGAAAAATCTGCTTAAATGAGATGTATACAAGTTAATAATAATAAATTAGAATCATTTTCTGAATATAGTGGTCCAGGTTTCAAGAGATTAACTTGAGAATTGTGTGTTTTATAAGCAGTTCAATACATATATAATTAATATACGTGACAATTATCATATAAAATCATGTTTTATAGTGTTTATGAAAAATCTGCTTAAATGAGATGTATACAAGTTAATAATAATAAATTAGAATCATTTTCTTAATATAGTGGTCCAGGTTTCAAGAGATTAACTTGAGAATTGTGTGTTTTATAAGCAGTTCAAAAAATAAATATATATTATTCGTCAAAATTATCATATAAAATCATGTTTTATAGTGTTTATGAAAAATCTGCTTAAATGACATGTATGCAAGTTAATAATAATAAATTAGAATCATTTTCTTAATATAGTGGTCCAGGTTTCAAGAGATTAACTTGAGAATTGTGTGTTTTATAAGCAGTTCAAAAAATAAATATATATTATTCGTCAAAAATATCATATAAAATCATGTTTTATAGTTTTTATGAAGTACCTGCTTAAATGAGATGTATGCAAGTTAATAATAATAAATTAGAATCATTTTCTTAATATAGTGGTCCAGGTTTCAAGAGATTAACTTGAGAATTGTGTGTTTTATTAGCAGTTCAAAAAATAAATATATATTATTCGTCAAAAATATCATATAAAATCATGTTTTATAGTTTTTATGAAGTACCTGCTTAAATGAGATGTATACAAGTTAATAATAATAAATTAGAATCATTTTCTTAATATAGTGGTCCAGGTTTCAAGAGATTAACTTGAGAATTGTGTGTTTTATAAGCAGTTCAATACATATATAATTAATATACGTGAAAATTATCATATAAAATCATGTTTTATAGTGTTTATGAAAAATCTGCTTAAATGAGATGTATACAAGTTAATAATAATAAATTAGAATCATTTTCTTAATATAGTGGTCCAGGTTTCAAGAGATTAACTTGAGAATTGTGTGTTTTATAAGCAGTTCAAAAAATGAATTTTTAATATTCGTCAAAATTATCATATAAAATCATGTTTTATAGCGTTATTGAAGTATCAGCTTAAATGAAATGTATGCTAGTTAATAATGGTAAATTAGAATAATTTTTTTAATCTAATGGTCTGACTTTCATGACACTAACTTGAGAATTCACTGTTTTATAAGCAGTTAAAAATATGAATTTAAAATACGAGTCAAAATAATCATAAAAAAACATGTTTTATAGTGTTTATGAAGTATCAGCTTATATGATATATATGGAAGTTGGTAATGGTAAATAAGAATCATATACTTAATCTAATGGTCTGGATTTCATGACACTTACTTTTTGTTACACTAATATTAATTGACTATCAATTATATTCAATATCCATTACTCGTACTATGCATAAAACTATTATTATTATCAGGATCGTCCAGTCCATTTTCAACGTAGGATGTTGAAACTTTCCCATGTGGTAGAAATGGTAATTCATGTTTCAATATGTCCTGAGTATATCTGGTGTACAGCCATCTAAAAAAAAATAGTAAGTTAAATATGTATAATGGTTGGAGGACAAAACGTCACTACTAGATACCATAAGGAGAACGACAATTTTTATATAACAACTAGTACGTGGACAACACTGAGTAATTCAGAAAAGGAAACTATCAAAACATAAACTAACAGACAAACTTCATTTTTATACAAAATACATGAAAGGAATTTACAATTGAAACTTAAATACAAAAACGAATGTAGAACTGCAAAACATAGATAACAGATGATAATAAATAATAATTATGATAAGCCATAAAAGATAGTACAAATGTACCAGAATGGTTTGTAGAAGGAATTCAAATGTATTATGAGTGTAACTAAAGAATACATTTGTACAACTGAAAATCGCTCCTTTTCAATACGAAAAAATGTTAAGTTGTATTATGCGTCAAAATTAACTTATAAAATCATATTTTATAGTTTTTATGAAGTAAAAATATCAGGTAATATGAAAAAAATGAAAGTTAAAAATTATAAATTAGAATCATTTTCTTGATCTAGTAGTCAAGGATCAAGACATATACTTGTGTTAACTTCGGGCATAAAATATGAACAATTCGTTTATAATATCAAAAATCTTAATTAATAAATAACGAGTAGACTCAAAATCTAAGTAAATACAACGACCCGTCACGATACACAGCAGTACGGTGAACGCCACACAACTATCTAGTTTCGTTCTGAGGCGATTCGGCCGACGGATGTCGTCCCTACTACGGCGACGCTCACGCCCTCTGTTGGTGTATACATTTAATTTTTGACTGTTTTATAAGCAGATTAAAATAGGTATTCATAATATTTCTAAAACTTATCATATAAAATCATGTTTTATAGTGTTTATGAAAAATCTGCTTAAATGAGATGTATGCAAGTTAATAATAATAAATTAGAATCCTTTTAATTATACAGTGGTACAGGTTTCAAGAGATTAACTTGAGAATTGTGTGTTTTATAAGCAGTTCAAAACATAAATAATTAATATACGTCAAAATTATCATACAAAATCATGTTTTATAGTGTTTATGAAGAATCAGCTTACATAATATCTATAGAAGTTAATAATAGTAAATTAGAATCATTTTCTTAATATAGTGGTCCAGGTTTCAAGAGATTAACTTGAGAATTGTGTGTTTTATTAGCAGTTCAAAAAATAAATATATATTATTCGTCAAAAATATCATATAAAATCATGTTTTATAGTTTTTATGAAGTACCTGCTTAAATGAGATGTATACAAGTTAATAATAATAAATTAGAATCATTTTCTTAATATAGTGGTCCAGGTTTCAAGAGATTAACTTGAGAATTGTGTGTTTTATAAGCAGTTCAATACATATATAATTAATATACGTGAAAATTATCATATAAAATCATGTTTTATAGTGTTTATGAAAAATCTGCTTAAATGAGATGTATACAAGTTAATAATAATAAATTAGAATCATTTTCTTAATATAGTGGTCCAGGTTTCAAGAGATTAACTTGAGAATTGTGTGTTTTATAAGCAGTTCAAAAAATGAATTTTTAATATTCGTCAAAATTATCATATAAAATCATGTTTTATAGCGTTATTGAAGTATCAGCTTAAATGAAATGTATGCTAGTTAATAATAATAAATTAGAATCATTTTCTTAATATAGTGGTCCAGGTTTCAAGAGATTAACTTGAGAATTGTGTGTTTTATAAGCAGTTCAATACATATATAATTAATATACGTGAAAATTATCATATAAAATCATGTTTTATAGTGTTTATGAAAAATCTGCTTAAATGAGATGTATACAAGTTAATAATAATAAATTAGAATCATTTTCTTAATATAGTGGTCCAGGTTTCAAGAGATTAACTTGAGAATTGTGTGTTTTATAAGCAGTTCAAAAAATGAATTTTTAATATTCGTCAAAATTATCATATAAAATCATGTTTTATAGCGTTATTGAAGTATCAGCTTAAATGAAATGTATGCTAGTTAATAATGGTAAATTAGAATAATTTTTTTAATCTAATGGTCTGACTTTCATGACACTAACTTGAGAATTCACTGTTTTATAAGCAGTTAAAAATATGAATTTAAAATACGAGTCAAAAATAATCATAAAAAAACATGTTTTATAGTGTTTATGAAGTATCAGCTTATATGATATATATGGAAGTTGGTAATGGTAAATAAGAATCATATACTTAATCTAATGGTCTGGATTTCATGACACTAACTTTTTGTTACACTAATATTAATTGACTATCAATTATATTCAATATCCATTACTCGTACTATGCATAAAACTATTATTATTATCAGGATCGTCCAGTCCATTTTCAACGTAGGATGTTGAAACTTTCCCATGTGGTAGAAATGGTAATTCATGTTTCAATATGTCCTGAGTATATCTGGTGTACAGCCATCTAAAAAAAAATAGTAAGTTAAATATGTATAATGGTTGGAGGACAAAACGTCACTACTAGATACCATAAGGAGAACGACAATTTTTATATAACAACTAGTACGTGGACAACACTGAGTAATTCAGAAAAGGAAACTATCAAAACATAAACTAACAGACAAACTTCATTTTTATACAAAATACATGAAAGGAATTTACAATTGAAACTTAAATACAAAAACGAATGTAGAACTGCAAAACATAGATAACAGATGATAATAAATAATAATTATGATAAGCCATAAAAGATAGTACAAATGTACCAGAATGGTTTGTAGAAGGAATTCAAATGTATTATGAGTGTAACTAAAGAATACATTTGTACAACTGAAAATCGCTCCTTTTCAATACGAAAAAATGTTAAGTTGTATTATGCGTCAAAATTAACTTATAAAATCATATTTTATAGTTTTTATGAAGTAAAAATATCAGGTAATATGAAAAAAATGAAAGTTAAAAATTATAAATTAGAATCATTTTCTTGATCTAGTAGTCAAGGATCAAGACATATACTTGTGTTAACTTCGGGCATAAAATATGAACAATTCGTTTATAATATCAAAAATCTTAATTAATAAATAACGAGTAGACTCAAAATCTAAGTAAATACAACGACCCGTCACGATACACAGCAGTACGGTGAACGCCACACAACTATCTAGTTTCGTTCTGAGGCGATTCGGCCGACGGATGTCGTCCCTACTACGGCGACGCTCACGCCCTCTGTTGGTGTATACATTTAATTTTTGACTGTTTTATAAGCAGATTAAAATAGGTATTCATAATATTTCTAAAACTTATCATATAAAATCATGTTTTATAGTGTTTATGAAAAATCTGCTTAAATGAGATGTATGCAAGTTAATAATAATAAATTAGAATCCTTTTAATTATACAGTGGTACAGGTTTCAAGAGATTAACTTGAGAATTGTGTGTTTTATAAGCAGTTCAAAACATAAATAATTAATATACGTCAAAATTATCATACAAAATCATGTTTTATAGTGTTTATGAAGAATCAGCTTACATAATATCTATAGAAGTTAATAATAGTAAATTAGAATCATTTTCTTAATATAGTGGTCCAGGTTTCAAGAGATTAACTTGAGAATTGTGTGTTTTATAAGCAGTTCAAAAAATAAATATATATTATTCGTCAAAATTATCATATAAAATCATGTTTTATAGTGTTTATGAAAAATCTGCTTAAATGAGATGTATACAAGTTAATAATAATAAATTAGAATCATTTTCTTAATATAGTGGTCCAGGTTTCAAGAGATTAACTTGAGAATTGTGTGTTTTATTAGCAGTTCAAAAAATAAATATATATTATTCGTCAAAAATATCATATAAAATCATGTTTTATAGTTTTTATGAAGTACCTGCTTAAATGAGATGTATACAAGTTAATAATAATAAATTAGAATCATTTTCTTAATATAGTGGTCCAGGTTTCAAGAGATTAACTTGAGAATTGTGTGTTTTATAAGCAGTTCAATACATATATAATTAATATACGTGAAAATTATCATATAAAATCATGTTTTATAGTGTTTATGAAAAATCTGCTTAAATGAGATGTATACAAGTTAATAATAATAAATTAGAATCATTTTCTTAATATAGTGGTCCAGGTTTCAAGAGATTAACTTGAGAATTGTGTGTTTTATAAGCAGTTCAAAAAATGAATTTTTAATATTCGTCAAAATTATCATATAAAATCATGTTTTATAGCGTTATTGAAGTATCAGCTTAAATGAAATGTATGCTAGTTAATAATGGTAAATTAGAATAATTTTTTTAATCTAATGGTCTGACTTTCATGACACTAACTTGAGAATTCACTGTTTTATAAGCAGTTAAAAATATGAATTTAAAATACGAGTCAAAATAATCATAAAAAAACATGTTTTATAGTGTTTATGAAGTATCAGCTTATATGATATATATGGAAGTTGGTAATGGTAAATAAGAATCATATACTTAATCTAATGGTCTGGATTTCATGACACTAACTTTTTGTTACACTAATATTAATTGACTATCAATTATATTCAATATCCATTACTCGTACTATGCATAAAACTATTATTATTATCAGGATCGTCCAGTCCATTTTCAACGTAGGATGTTGAAACTTTCCCATGTGGTAGAAATGGTAATTCATGATTCAATATGTCCTGAGTATATCTGGTGTACAGCCATCTAAAAAAAAATAGTAAGTTAAATATGTATAATGGTTGGAGGACAAAACGTCACTACTAGATACCATAAGGAGAACGACAATTTTTATATAACAACTAGTACGTGGACAACACTGAGTAATTCAGAAAAGGAAACTATCAAAACATAAACTAACAGACAAACTTCATTTTTATACAAAATACATGAAAGGAATTTACAATTGAAACTTAAATACAAAAACGAATGTAGAACTGCAAAACATAGATAACAGATGATAATAAATAATAATTATGATAAGCCATAAAAGATAGTACAAATGTACCAGAATGGTTTGTAGAAGGAATTCAAATGTATTATGAGTGTAACTAAAGAATACATTTGTACAACTGAAAATCGCTCCTTTTCAATACGAAAAAATGTTAAGTTGTATTATGCGTCAAAATTAACTTATAAAATCATATTTTATAGTTTTTATGAAGTAAAAATATCAGGTAATATGAAAAAAATGAAAGTTAAAAATTATAAATTAGAATCATTTTCTTGATCTAGTAGTCAAGGATCAAGACATATACTTGTGTTAACTTCGGGCATAAAATATGAACAATTCGTTTATAATATCAAAAATCTTAATTAATAAATAACGAGTAGACTCAAAATCTAAGTAAATACAACGACCCGTCACGATACACAGCAGTACGGTGAACGCCACACAACTATCTAGTTTCGTTCTGAGGCGATTCGGCCGACGGATGTCGTCCCTACTACGGCGACGCTCACGCCCTCTGTTGGTGTATACATTTAATTTTTGACTGTTTTATAAGCAGATTAAAATAGGTATTCATAATATTTCTAAAACTTATCATATAAAATCATGTTTTATAGTGTTTATGAAAAATCTGCTTAAATGAGATGTATGCAAGTTAATAATAATAAATTAGAATCCTTTTAATTATACAGTGGTACAGGTTTCAAGAGATTAACTTGAGAATTGTGTGTTTTATAAGCAGTTCAAAACATAAATAATTAATATACGTCAAAATTATCATACAAAATCATGTTTTATAGTGTTTATGAAGAATCAGCTTACATAATATCTATAGAAGTTAATAATAGTAAATTAGAATCATTTTCTTAATATAGTGGTCCAGGTTTCAAGAGATTAACTTGAGAATTGTGTGTTTTATAAGCAGTTCAAAAAATAAATATATATTATTCGTCAAAATTATCATATAAAATCATGTTTTATAGTGTTTATGAAAAATCTGCTTAAATGAGATGTATACAAGTTAATAATAATAAATTAGAATCATTTTCTGAATATAGTGGTCCAGGTTTCAAGAGATTAACTTGAGAATTGTGTGTTTTATAAGCAGTTCAATACATATATAATTAATATACGTGACAATTATCATATAAAATCATGTTTTATAGTGTTTATGAAAAATCTGCTTAAATGAGATGTATACAAGTTAATAATAATAAATTAGAATCATTTTCTTAATATAGTGGTCCAGGTTTCAAGAGATTAACTTGAGAATTGTGTGTTTTATAAGCAGTTCAAAAAAATAAATATATATTATTCGTCAAAATTATCATATAAAATCATGTTTTATAGTGTTTATGAAAAATCTGCTTAAATGACATGTATTGCAAGTTAATAATAATAAATTAGAATCATTTTCTTAATATAGTGGTCCAGGTTTCAAGAGATTAACTTGAGAATTGTGTGTTTTATAAGCAGTTCAAAAAATAAATATATATTATTCGTCAAAAATATCATATAAAATCATGTTTTATAGTTTTTATGAAGTACCTGCTTAAATGAGATGTATGCAAGTTAATAATAATAAATTAGAATCATTTTCTTAATATAGTGGTCCAGGTTTCAAGAGATTAACTTGAGAATTGTGTGTTTTATTAGCAGTTCAAAAAATAAATATATATTATTCGTCAAAAATATCATATAAAATCATGTTTTATAGTTTTTATGAAGTACCTGCTTAAATGAGATGTATACAAGTTAATAATAATAAATTAGAATCATTTTCTTAATATAGTGGTCCAGGTTTCAAGAGATTAACTTGAGAATTGTGTGTTTTATAAGCAGTTCAATACATATATAATTAATATACGTGAAAATTATCATATAAAATCATGTTTTATAGTGTTTATGAAAAATCTGCTTAAATGAGATGTATACAAGTTAATAATAATAAATTAGAATCATTTTCTTAATATAGTGGTCCAGGTTTCAAGAGATTAACTTGAGAATTGTGTGTTTTATAAGCAGTTCAAAAAATGAATTTTTAATATTCGTCAAAATTATCATATAAAATCATGTTTTATAGCGTTATTGAAGTATCAGCTTAAATGAAATGTATGCTAGTTAATAATGGTAAATTAGAATAATTTTTTTAATCTAATGGTCTGACTTTCATGACACTAACTTGAGAATTCACTGTTTTATAAGCAGTTAAAAATATGAATTTAAAATACGAGTCAAAATAATCATAAAAAAACATGTTTTATAGTGTTTATGAAGTATCAGCTTATATGATATATATGGAAGTTGGTAATGGTAAATAAGAATCATATACTTAATCTAATGGTCTGGATTTCATGACACTTACTTTTTGTTACACTAATATTAATTGACTATCAATTATATTCAATATCCATTACTCGTACTATGCATAAAACTATTATTATTATCAGGATCGTCCAGTCCATTTTCAACGTAGGATGTTGAAACTTTCCCATGTGGTAGAAATGGTAATTCATGTTTCAATATGTCCTGAGTATATCTGGTGTACAGCCATCTAAAAAAAAATAGTAAGTTAAATATGTATAATGGTTGGAGGACAAAACGTCACTACTAGATACCATAAGGAGAACGACAATTTTTATATAACAACTAGTACGTGGACAACACTGAGTAATTCAGAAAAGGAAACTATCAAAACATAAACTAACAGACAAACTTCATTTTTATACAAAATACATGAAAGGAATTTACAATTGAAACTTAAATACAAAAACGAATGTAGAACTGCAAAACATAGATAACAGATGATAATAAATAATAATTATGATAAGCCATAAAAGATAGTACAAATGTACCAGAATGGTTTGTAGAAGGAATTCAAATGTATTATGAGTGTAACTAAAGAATACATTTGTACAACTGAAAATCGCTCCTTTTCAATACGAAAAAATGTTAAGTTGTATTATGCGTCAAAATTAACTTATAAAATCATATTTTATAGTTTTTATGAAGTAAAAATATCAGGTAATATGAAAAAAATGAAAGTTAAAAATTATAAATTAGAATCATTTTCTTGATCTAGTAGTCAAGGATCAAGACATATACTTGTGTTAACTTCGGGCATAAAATATGAACAATTCGTTTATAATATCAAAAATCTTAATTAATAAATAACGAGTAGACTCAAAATCTAAGTAAATACAACGACCCGTCACGATACACAGCAGTACGGTGAACGCCACACAACTATCTAGTTTCGTTCTGAGGCGATTCGGCCGACGGATGTCGTCCCTACTACGGCGACGCTCACGCCCTCTGTTGGTGTATACATTTAATTTTTGACTGTTTTATAAGCAGATTAAAATAGGTATTCATAATATTTCTAAAACTTATCATATAAAATCATGTTTTATAGTGTTTATGAAAAATCTGCTTAAATGAGATGTATGCAAGTTAATAATAATAAATTAGAATCCTTTTAATTATACAGTGGTACAGGTTTCAAGAGATTAACTTGAGAATTGTGTGTTTTATAAGCAGTTCAAAACATAAATAATTAATATACGTCAAAATTATCATACAAAATCATGTTTTATAGTGTTTATGAAGAATCAGCTTACATAATATCTATAGAAGTTAATAATAGTAAATTAGAATCATTTTCTTAATATAGTGGTCCAGGTTTCAAGAGATTAACTTGAGAATTGTGTGTTTTATTAGCAGTTCAAAAAATAAATATATATTATTCGTCAAAAATATCATATAAAATCATGTTTTATAGTTTTTATGAAGTACCTGCTTAAATGAGATGTATACAAGTTAATAATAATAAATTAGAATCATTTTCTTAATATAGTGGTCCAGGTTTCAAGAGATTAACTTGAGAATTGTGTGTTTTATAAGCAGTTCAATACATATATAATTAATATACGTGAAAATTATCATATAAAATCATGTTTTATAGTGTTTATGAAAAATCTGCTTAAATGAGATGTATACAAGTTAATAATAATAAATTAGAATCATTTTCTTAATATAGTGGTCCAGGTTTCAAGAGATTAACTTGAGAATTGTGTGTTTTATAAGCAGTTCAAAAAATGAATTTTTAATATTCGTCAAAATTATCATATAAAATCATGTTTTATAGCGTTATTGAAGTATCAGCTTAAATGAAATGTATGCTAGTTAATAATAATAAATTAGAATCATTTTCTTAATATAGTGGTCCAGGTTTCAAGAGATTAACTTGAGAATTGTGTGTTTTATAAGCAGTTCAATACATATATAATTAATATACGTGAAAATTATCATATAAAATCATGTTTTATAGTGTTTATGAAAAATCTGCTTAAATGAGATGTATACAAGTTAATAATAATAAATTAGAATCATTTTCTTAATATAGTGGTCCAGGTTTCAAGAGATTAACTTGAGAATTGTGTGTTTTATAAGCAGTTCAAAAAATGAATTTTTAATATTCGTCAAAATTATCATATAAAATCATGTTTTATAGCGTTATTGAAGTATCAGCTTAAATGAAATGTATGCTAGTTAATAATGGTAAATTAATAATTTTTTTAATCTAATGGTCTGACTTTCATGACACTAACTTGAGAATTCACTGTTTTATAAGCAGTTAAAAATATGAATTTAAAATACGAGTCAAAATAATCATAAAAAAACATGTTTTATAGTGTTTATGAAGTATCAGCTTATATGATATATATGGAAGTTGGTAATGGTAAATAAGAATCATATACTTAATCTAATGGTCTGGATTTCATGACACTAACTTTTTGTTACACTAATATTAATTGACTATCAATTATATTCAATATCCATTACTCGTACTATGCATAAAACTATTATTATTATCAGGATCGTCCAGTCCATTTTCAACGTAGGATGTTGAAACTTTCCCATGTGGTAGAAATGGTAATTCATGTTTCAATATGTCCTGAGTATATCTGGTGTACAGCCATCTAAAAAAAAATAGTAAGTTAAATATGTATAATGGTTGGAGGACAAAACGTCACTACTAGATACCATAAGGAGAACGACAATTTTTATATAACAACTAGTACGTGGACAACACTGAGTAATTCAGAAAAGGAAACTATCAAAACATAAACTAACAGACAAACTTCATTTTTATACAAAATACATGAAAGGAATTTACAATTGAAACTTAAATACAAAAACGAATGTAGAACTGCAAAACATAGATAACAGATGATAATAAATAATAATTATGATAAGCCATAAAAGATAGTACAAATGTACCAGAATGGTTTGTAGAAGGAATTCAAATGTATTATGAGTGTAACTAAAGAATACATTTGTACAACTGAAAATCGCTCCTTTTCAATACGAAAAAATGTTAAGTTGTATTATGCGTCAAAATTAACTTATAAAATCATATTTTATAGTTTTTATGAAGTAAAAATATCAGGTAATATGAAAAAAATGAAAGTTAAAAATTATAAATTAGAATCATTTTCTTGATCTAGTAGTCAAGGATCAAGACATATACTTGTGTTAACTTCGGGCATAAAATATGAACAATTCGTTTATAATATCAAAAATCTTAATTAATAAATAACGAGTAGACTCAAAATCTAAGTAAATACAACGACCCGTCACGATACACAGCAGTACGGTGAACGCCACACAACTATCTAGTTTCGTTCTGAGGCGATTCGGCCGACGGATGTCGTCCCTACTACGGCGACGCTCACGCCCTCTGTTGGTGTATACATTTAATTTTTGACTGTTTTATAAGCAGATTAAAATAGGTATTCATAATATTTCTAAAACTTATCATATAAAATCATGTTTTATAGTGTTTATGAAAAATCTGCTTAAATGAGATGTATGCAAGTTAATAATAATAAATTAGAATCCTTTTAATTATACAGTGGTACAGGTTTCAAGAGATTAACTTGAGAATTGTGTGTTTTATAAGCAGTTCAAAACATAAATAATTAATATACGTCAAAATTATCATACAAAATCATGTTTTATAGTGTTTATGAAGAATCAGCTTACATAATATCTATAGAAGTTAATAATAGTAAATTAGAATCATTTTCTTAATATAGTGGTCCAGGTTTCAAGAGATTAACTTGAGAATTGTGTGTTTTATAAGCAGTTCAAAAAATAAATATATATTATTCGTCAAAATTATCATATAAAATCATGTTTTATAGTGTTTATGAAAAATCTGCTTAAATGAGATGTATACAAGTTAATAATAATAAATTAGAATCATTTTCTTAATATAGTGGTCCAGGTTTCAAGAGATTAACTTGAGAATTGTGTGTTTTATTAGCAGTTCAAAAAATAAATATATATTATTCGTCAAAAATATCATATAAAATCATGTTTTATAGTTTTTATGAAGTACCTGCTTAAATGAGATGTATACAAGTTAATAATAATAAATTAGAATCATTTTCTTAATATAGTGGTCCAGGTTTCAAGAGATTAACTTGAGAATTGTGTGTTTTATAAGCAGTTCAATACATATATAATTAATATACGTGAAAATTATCATATAAAATCATGTTTTATAGTGTTTATGAAAAATCTGCTTAAATGAGATGTATACAAGTTAATAATAATAAATTAGAATCATTTTCTTAATATAGTGGTCCAGGTTTCAAGAGATTAACTTGAGAATTGTGTGTTTTATAAGCAGTTCAAAAAATGAATTTTTAATATTCGTCAAAATTATCATATAAAATCATGTTTTATAGCGTTATTGAAGTATCAGCTTAAATGAAATGTATGCTAGTTAATAATGGTAAATTAGAATAATTTTTTTAATCTAATGGTCTGACTTTCATGACACTAACTTGAGAATTCACTGTTTTATAAGCAGTTAAAAATATGAATTTAAAATACGAGTCAAAATAATCATAAAAAAACATGTTTTATAGTGTTTATGAAGTATCAGCTTATATGATATATATGGAAGTTGGTAATGGTAAATAAGAATCATATACTTAATCTAATGGTCTGGATTTCATGACACTAACTTTTTGTTACACTAATATTAATTGACTATCAATTATATTCAATATCCATTACTCGTACTATGCATAAAACTATTATTATTATCAGGATCGTCCAGTCCATTTTCAACGTAGGATGTTGAAACTTTCCCATGTGGTAGAAATGGTAATTCATGTTTCAATATGTCCTGAGTATATCTGGTGTACAGCCATCTAAAAAAAAATAGTAAGTTAAATATGTATAATGGTTGGAGGACAAAACGTCACTACTAGATACCATAAGGAGAACGACAATTTTTATATAACAACTAGTACGTGGACAACACTGAGTAATTCAGAAAAGGAAACTATCAAAACATAAACTAACAGACAAACTTCATTTTTATACAAAATACATGAAAGGAATTTACAATTGAAACTTAAATACAAAAACGAATGTAGAACTGCAAAACATAGATAACAGATGATAATAAATAATAATTATGATAAGCCATAAAAGATAGTACAAATGTACCAGAATGGTTTGTAGAAGGAATTCAAATGTATTATGAGTGTAACTAAAGAATACATTTGTACAACTGAAAATCGCTCCTTTTCAATACGAAAAAATGTTAAGTTGTATTATGCGTCAAAATTAACTTATAAAATCATATTTTATAGTTTTTATGAAGTAAAAATATCAGGTAATATGAAAAAAATGAAAGTTAAAAATTATAAATTAGAATCATTTTCTTGATCTAGTAGTCAAGGATCAAGACATATACTTGTGTTAACTTCGGGCATAAAATATGAACAATTCGTTTATAATATCAAAAATCTTAATTAATAAATAACGAGTAGACTCAAAATCTAAGTAAATACAACGACCCGTCACGATACACAGCAGTACGGTGAACGCCACACAACTATCTAGTTTCGTTCTGAGGCGATTCGGCCGACGGATGTCGTCCCTACTACGGCGACGCTCACGCCCTCTGTTGGTGTATACATTTAATTTTTGACTGTTTTATAAGCAGATTAAAATAGGTATTCATAATATTTCTAAAACTTATCATATAAAATCATGTTTTATAGTGTTTATGAAAAATCTGCTTAAATGAGATGTATACAAGTTAATAATAATAAATTAGAATCATTTTCTGAATATAGTGGTCCAGGTTTCAAGAGATTAACTTGAGAATTGTGTGTTTTATAAGCAGTTCAATACATATATAATTAATATACGTGACAATTATCATATAAAATCATGTTTTATAGTGTTTATGAAAAATCTGCTTAAATGAGATGTATACAAGTTAATAATAATAAATTAGAATCATTTTCTTAATATAGTGGTCCAGGTTTCAAGAGATTAACTTGAGAATTGTGTGTTTTATAAGCAGTTCAAAAAATAAATATATATTATTCGTCAAAAATATCATATAAAATCATGTTTTATAATTTTTATGAAGTACCTGCTTAAATGAGATGTATGCAAGTTAATAATAATAAATTAGAATCATTTTCTTAATATAGTGGTCCAGGTTTCAAGAGATTAACTTGAGAATTGTGTGTTTTATAAGCAGTTCAAAAAATAAATATATATTATTCGTCAAAATTATCATATAAAATCATGTTTTATAGTGTTTATGAAAAATCTGCTTAAATGACATGTATGCAAGTTAATAATAATAAATTAGAATCATTTTCTTAATATAGTGGTCCAGGTTTCAAGAGATTAACTTGAGAATTGTGTGTTTTATAAGCAGTTCAAAAAATAAATATATATTATTCGTCAAAAATATCATATAAAATCATGTTTTATAGTTTTTATGAAGTACCTGCTTAAATGAGATGTATGCAAGTTAATAATAATAAATTAGAATCATTTTCTTAATATAGTGGTCCAGGTTTCAAGAGATTAACTTGAGAATTGTGTGTTTTATTAGCAGTTCAAAAAATAAATATATATTATTCGTCAAAAATATCATATAAAATCATGTTTTATAGTTTTTATGAAGTACCTGCTTAAATGAGATGTATACAAGTTAATAATAATAAATTAGAATCATTTTCTTAATATAGTGGTCCAGGTTTCAAGAGATTAACTTGAGAATTGTGTGTTTTATAAGCAGTTCAATACATATATAATTAATATACGTGAAAATTATCATATAAAATCATGTTTTATAGTGTTTATGAAAAATCTGCTTAAATGAGATGTATACAAGTTAATAATAATAAATTAGAATCATTTTCTTAATATAGTGGTCCAGGTTTCAAGAGATTAACTTGAGAATTGTGTGTTTTATAAGCAGTTCAAAAAATGAATTTTTAATATTCGTCAAAATTATCATATAAAATCATGTTTTATAGCGTTATTGAAGTATCAGCTTAAATGAAATGTATGCTAGTTAATAATGGTAAATTAGAATAATTTTTTTAATCTAATGGTCTGACTTTCATGACACTAACTTGAGAATTCACTGTTTTATAAGCAGTTAAAAATATGAATTTAAAATACGAGTCAAAATAATCATAAAAAAACATGTTTTATAGTGTTTATGAAGTATCAGCTTATATGATATATATGGAAGTTGGTAATGGTAAATAAGAATCATATACTTAATCTAATGGTCTGGATTTCATGACACTAACTTTTTGTTACACTAATATTAATTGACTATAAATTATATTCAATATCCATTACTCGTACTATGCATAAAACTATTATTATTATCAGGATCGTCCAGTCCATTTTCAACGTAGGATGTTGAAACTTTCCCATGTGGTAGAAATGGTAATTCATGTTTCAATATGTCCTGAGTATATCTGGTGTACAGCCATCTAAAAAAAAATAGTAAGTTAAATATGTATAATGGTTGGAGGACAAAACGTCACTACTAGATACCATAAGGAGAACGACAATTTTTATATAACAACTAGTACGTGGACAACACTGAGTAATTCAGAAAAGGAAACTATCAAAACATAAACTAACAGACAAACTTCATTTTTATACAAAATACATGAAAGGAATTTACAATTGAAACTTAAATACAAAAACGAATGTAGAACTGCAAAACATAGATGACAGATGATAATAAATAATAATTATGATAAGCCATAAAAGATAGTACAAATGTACCAGAATGGTTTGTAGAAGGAATTCAAATGTATTATGAGTGTAACTAAAGAATACATTTGTACAACTGAAAATCGCTCCTTTTCAATACGAAAAAATGTTAAGTTGTATTATGCGTCAAAATTAACTTATAAAATCATATTTTATAGTTTTTATGAAGTAAAAATATCAGGTAAAATGAAAAAAATGAAAGTTAAAAATTATAAATTAGAATCATTTTCTTGATCTAGTAGTCAAGGATCAAGACATATACTTGTGTTAACTTCGGGCATAAAATATGAACAATTCGTTTATAATATCAAAAATCTTAATTAATAAATAACGAGTAGACTCAAAATCTAAGTAAATACAACGACCCGTCACGATACACAGCAGTACGGTGAACGCCACACAACTATCTAGTTTCGTTCTGAGGCGATTCGGCCGACGGATGTCGTCCCTACTACGGCGACGCTCACGCCCTCTGTTGGTGTATACATTTAATTTTTGACTGTTTTATAAGCAGATTAAAATAGGTATTCATAATATTTCTAAAACTTATCATATAAAATCATGTTTTATAGTGTTTATGAAAAATCTGCTTAAATGAGATGTATGCAAGTTAATAATAATAAATTAGAATCCTTTTAATTATACAGTGGTCCAGGTTTCAAGAGATTAACTTGAGAATTGTGTGTTTTATAAGCAGTTCAAAACATAAAAAATTAATATACGTCAAAATTATCATACAAAATCATGTTTTATAGTGTTTATGAAGAATCAGCTTACATAATATCTATAGAAGTTAATAATAGTAAATTAGAATCATTTTCTTAATATAGTGGTCCAGGTTTCAAGAGATTAACTTGAGAATTGTGTGTTTTATAAGCAGTTCAAAAAATAAATATATATTATTCGTCAAAATTATCATATAAAATCATGTTTTATAGTGTTTATGAAAAATCTGCTTAAATGAGATGTATACAAGTTAATAATAATAAATTAGAATCCTTTTAATTATACAGTGGTCCAGGTTTCAAGAGATTAACTTGAGAATTGTGTTTTTTATAAGCAGTTCAAAACATAAATAATTAATATACGTCAAAATTATCATACAAAATCATGTTTTATAGTGTTTATGAAGAATCAGCTTACATAATATCTATAGAAGTTAATAATAATAAATTATAATCATTTTATTAATATAGTTGTCCAGGTTTCAAGAGATTAACTTGAGAATTGTGTGTTTTAGAAGCAGTTCAAAAAATAAATATATATTATTCGTCAAAATTATCATATAAAATCATGTTTTATAGTGTTTATGAAAAATCTGCTTAAATGACATGTATGCAAGTTAATAATAATAAATTAGAATCATTTTCTTAATATAGTGGTCCAGGTTTCAAGAGATTAACTTGAGAATTGTGTGTTTTATAAGCAGTTCAAAAAATAAATATATATTATTCGTCAAAAATATCATATAAAATCATGTTTTATAATTTTTATGAAGTACCTGCTTAAATGAGATGTATGCAAGTTAATAATAATAAATTAGAATCATTTTCTTAATATAGTGGTCCAGGTTTCAAGAGATTAACTTGAGAATTGTGTGTTTTATAAGCAGTTCAAAAAATAAATATATATTATTCGTCAAAATTATCATATAAAATCATGTTTTATAGTGTTTATGAAAAATCTGCTTAAATGACATGTATGCAAGTTAATAATAATAAATTAGAATCATTTTCTTAATATAGTGGTCCAGGTTTCAAGAGATTAACTTGAGAATTGTGTGTTTTATAAGCAGTTCAAAAAATGAATTTTTAATATTCGTCAAAATTATCATATAAAATCATGTTTTATAGCGTTATTGAAGTATCAGCTTAAATGAAATGTATGCTAGTTAATAATGGTAAATTAGAATAATTTTTTTAATCTAATGGTCTGACTTTCATGACACTAACTTGAGAATTCACTGTTTTATAAGCAGTTAAAAATATGAATTTAAAATACGAGTCAAAATAATCATAAAAAAACATGTTTTATAGTGTTTATGAAGTATCAGCTTATATGATATATATGGAAGTTGGTAATGGTAAATAAGAATCATATACTTAATCTAATGGTCTGGATTTCATGACACTAACTTTTTGTTACACTAATATTAATTGACTATAAATTATATTCAATATCCATTACTCGTACTATGCATAAAACTATTATTATTATCAGGATCGTCCAGTCCATTTTCAACGTAGGATGTTGAAACTTTCCCATGTGGTAGAAATGGTAATTCATGTTTCAATATGTCCTGAGTATATCTGGTGTACAGCCATCTAAAAAAAAATAGTAAGTTAAATATGTATAATGGTTGGAGGACAAAACGTCACTACTAGATACCATAAGGAGAACGACAATTTTTATATAACAACTAGTACGTGGACAACACTGAGTAATTCAGAAAAGGAAACTATCAAAACATAAACTAACAGACAAACTTCATTTTTATACAAAATACATGAAAGGAATTTACAATTGAAACTTAAATACAAAAACGAATGTAGAACTGCAAAACATAGATGACAGATGATAATAAATAATAATTATGATAAGCCATAAAAGATAGTACAAATGTACCAGAATGGTTTGTAGAAGGAATTCAAATGTATTATGAGTGTAACTAAAGAATACATTTGTACAACTGAAAATCGCTCCTTTTCAATACGAAAAAATGTTAAGTTGTATTATGCGTCAAAATTAACTTATAAAATCATATTTTATAGTTTTTATGAAGTAAAAATATCAGGTAAAATGAAAAAAATGAAAGTTAAAAATTATAAATTAGAATCATTTTCTTGATCTAGTAGTCAAGGATCAAGACATATACTTGTGTTAACTTCGGGCATAAAATATGAACAATTCGTTTATAATATCAAAAATCTTAATTAATAAATAACGAGTAGACTCAAAATCTAAGTAAATACAACGACCCGTCACGATACACAGCAGTACGGTGAACGCCACACAACTATCTAGTTTCGTTCTGAGGCGATTCGGCCGACGGATGTCGTCCCTACTACGGCGACGCTCACGCCCTCTGTTGGTGTATACATTTAATTTTTGACTGTTTTATAAGCAGATTAAAATAGGTATTCATAATATTTCTAAAACTTATCATATAAAATCATGTTTTATAGTGTTTATGAAAAATCTGCTTAAATGAGATGTATGCAAGTTAATAATAATAAATTAGAATCCTTTTAATTATACAGTGGTACAGGTTTCAAGAGATTAACTTGAGAATTGTGTGTTTTATAAGCAGTTCAAAACATAAATAATTAATATACGTCAAAATTATCATACAAAATCATGTTTTATAGCGTTTATGAAGAATCAGCTTACATAATATCTATAGAAGTTAATAATAGTAAATTAGAATCATTTTCTTAATATAGTGGTCCAGGTTTCAAGAGATTAACTTGAGAATTGTGTGTTTTATAAGCAGTTCAAAAAATAAATATATATTATTCGTCAAAATTATCATATAAAATCATGTTTTATAGTGTTTATGAAAAATCTGCTTAAATGACATGTATGCAAGTTAATAATAATAAATTAGAATCATTTTCTTAATATAGTGGTCCAGGTTTCAAGAGATTAACTTGAGAATTGTGTGTTTTATAAGCAGTTCAAAAAATAAATATATATTATTCGTCAAAAATATCATATAAAATCATGTTTTATAGTTTTTATGAAGTACCTGCTTAAATGAGATGTATGCAAGTTAATAATAATAAATTAGAATCATTTTCTTAATATAGTGGTCCAGGTTTCAAGAGATTAACTTGAGAATTGTGTGTTTTATTAGCAGTTCAAAAAATAAATATATATTATTCGTCAAAAATATCATATAAAATCATGTTTTATAGTTTTTATGAAGTACCTGCTTAAATGAGATGTATACAAGTTAATAATAATAAATTAGAATCATTTTCTTAATATAGTGGTCCAGGTTTCAAGAGATTAACTTGAGAATTGTGTGTTTTATAAGCAGTTCAATACATATATAATTAATATACGTGAAAATTATCATATAAAATCATGTTTTATAGTGTTTATGAAAAATCTGCTTAAATGAGATGTATACAAGTTAATAATAATAAATTAGAATCATTTTCTTAATATAGTGGTCCAGGTTTCAAGAGATTAACTTGAGAATTGTGTGTTTTATAAGCAGTTCAAAAAATGAATTTTTAATATTCGTCAAAATTATCATATAAAATCATGTTTTATAGCGTTATTGAAGTATCAGCTTAAATGAAATGTATGCTAGTTAATAATGGTAAATTAGAATAATTTTTTTAATCTAATGGTCTGACTTTCATGACACTAACTTGAGAATTCACTGTTTTATAAGCAGTTAAAAATATGAATTTAAAATACGAGTCAAAATAATCATAAAAAAACATGTTTTATAGTGTTTATGAAGTATCAGCTTATATGATATATATGGAAGTTGGTAATGGTAAATAAGAATCATATACTTAATCTAATGGTCTGGATTTCATGACACTAACTTTTTGTTACACTAATATTAATTGACTATAAATTATATTCAATATCCATTACTCGTACTATGCATAAAACTATTATTATTATCAGGATCGTCCAGTCCATTTTCAACGTAGGATGTTGAAACTTTCCCATGTGGTAGAAATGGTAATTCATGTTTCAATATGTCCTGAGTATATCTGGTGTACAGCCATCTAAAAAAAAATAGTAAGTTAAATATGTATAATGGTTGGAGGACAAAACGTCACTACTAGATACCATAAGGAGAACGACAATTTTTATATAACAACTAGTACGTGGACAACACTGAGTAATTCAGAAAAGGAAACTATCAAAACATAAACTAACAGACAAACTTCATTTTTATACAAAATACATGAAAGGAATTTACAATTGAAACTTAAATACAAAAACGAATGTAGAACTGCAAAACATAGATGACAGATGATAATAAATAATAATTATGATAAGCCATAAAAGATAGTACAAATGTACCAGAATGGTTTGTAGAAGGAATTCAAATGTATTATGAGTGTAACTAAAGAATACATTTGTACAACTGAAAATCGCTCCTTTTCAATACGAAAAAATGTTAAGTTGTATTATGCGTCAAAATTAACTTATAAAATCATATTTTATAGTTTTTATGAAGTAAAAATATCAGGTAAAATGAAAAAAATGAAAGTTAAAAATTATAAATTAGAATCATTTTCTTGATCTAGTAGTCAAGGATCAAGACATATACTTGTGTTAACTTCGGGCATAAAATATGAACAATTCGTTTATAATATCAAAAATCTTAATTAATAAATAACGAGTAGACTCAAAATCTAAGTAAATACAACGACCCGTCACGATACACAGCAGTACGGTGAACGCCACACAACTATCTAGTTTCGTTCTGAGGCGATTCGGCCGACGGATGTCGTCCCTACTACGGCGACGCTCACGCCCTCTGTTGGTGTATACATTTAATTTTTGACTGTTTTATAAGCAGATTAAAATAGGTATTCATAATATTTCTAAAACTTATCATATAAAATCATGTTTTATAGTGTTTATGAAAAATCTGCTTAAATGAGATGTATGCAAGTTAATAATAATAAATTAGAATCCTTTTAATTATACAGTGGTCCAGGTTTCAAGAGATTAACTTGAGAATTGTGTGTTTTATAAGCAGTTCAAAACATAAAAAATTAATATACGTCAAAATTATCATACAAAATCATGTTTTATAGTGTTTATGAAGAATCAGCTTACATAATATCTATAGAAGTTAATAATAGTAAATTAGAATCATTTTCTTAATATAGTGGTCCAGGTTTCAAGAGATTAACTTGAGAATTGTGTGTTTTATAAGCAGTTCAAAAAATAAATATATATTATTCGTCAAAATTATCATATAAAATCATGTTTTATAGTGTTTATGAAAAATCTGCTTAAATGAGATGTATACAAGTTAATAATAATAAATTAGAATCCTTTTAATTATACAGTGGTCCAGGTTTCAAGAGATTAACTTGAGAATTGTGTTTTTTATAAGCAGTTCAAAACATAAATAATTAATATACGTCAAAATTATCATACAAAATCATGTTTTATAGTGTTTATGAAGAATCAGCTTACATAATATCTATAGAAGTTAATAATAATAAATTATAATCATTTTATTAATATAGTTGTCCAGGTTTCAAGAGATTAACTTGAGAATTGTGTGTTTTAGAAGCAGTTCAAAAAATAAATATATATTATTCGTCAAAATTATCATATAAAATCATGTTTTATAGTGTTTATGAAAAATCTGCTTAAATGACATGTATGCAAGTTAATAATAATAAATTAGAATCATTTTCTTAATATAGTGGTCCAGGTTTCAAGAGATTAACTTGAGAATTGTGTGTTTTATAAGCAGTTCAAAAAATAAATATATATTATTCGTCAAAAATATCATATAAAATCATGTTTTATAATTTTTATGAAGTACCTGCTTAAATGAGATGTATGCAAGTTAATAATAATAAATTAGAATCATTTTCTTAATATAGTGGTCCAGGTTTCAAGAGATTAACTTGAGAATTGTGTGTTTTATAAGCAGTTCAAAAAATAAATATATATTATTCGTCAAAATTATCATATAAAATCATGTTTTATAGTGTTTATGAAAAATCTGCTTAAATGACATGTATGCAAGTTAATAATAATAAATTAGAATCATTTTCTTAATATAGTGGTCCAGGTTTCAAGAGATTAACTTGAGAATTGTGTGTTTTATAAGCAGTTCAAAAAATGAATTTTTAATATTCGTCAAAATTATCATATAAAATCATGTTTTATAGCGTTATTGAAGTATCAGCTTAAATGAAATGTATGCTAGTTAATAATGGTAAATTAGAATAATTTTTTTAATCTAATGGTCTGACTTTCATGACACTAACTTGAGAATTCACTGTTTTATAAGCAGTTAAAAATATGAATTTAAAATACGAGTCAAAATAATCATAAAAAAACATGTTTTATAGTGTTTATGAAGTATCAGCTTATATGATATATATGGAAGTTGGTAATGGTAAATAAGAATCATATACTTAATCTAATGGTCTGGATTTCATGACACTAACTTTTTGTTACACTAATATTAATTGACTATCAATTATATTCAATATCCATTACTCGTACTATGCATAAAACTATTATTATTATCAGGATCGTCCAGTCCATTTTCAACGTAGGATGTTGAAACTTTCCCATGTGGTAGAAATGGTAATTCATGTTTCAATATGTCCTGAGTATATCTGGTGTACAGCCATCTAAAAAAAAATAGTAAGTTAAATATGTATAATGGTTGGAGGACAAAACGTCACTACTAGATACCATAAGGAGAACGACAATTTTTATATAACAACTAGTACGTGGACAACACTGAGTAATTCAGAAAAGGAAACTATCAAAACATAAACTAACAGACAAACTTCATTTTTATACAAAATACATGAAAGGAATTTACAATTGAAACTTAAATACAAAAACGAATGTAGAACTGCAAAACATAGATGACAGATGATAATAAATAATAATTATGATAAGCCATAAAAGATAGTACAAATGTACCAGAATGGTTTGTAGAAGGAATTCAAATGTATTATGAGTGTAACTAAAGAATACATTTGTACAACTGAAAATCGCTCCTTTTCAATACGAAAAAATGTTAAGTTGTATTATGCGTCAAAATTAACTTATAAAATCATATTTTATAGTTTTTATGAAGTAAAAATATCAGGTAAAATGAAAAAAATGAAAGTTAAAAATTATAAATTAGAATCATTTTCTTGATCTAGTAGTCAAGGATCAAGACATATACTTGTGTTAACTTCGGGCATAAAATATGAACAATTCGTTTATAATATCAAAAATCTTAATTAATAAATAACGAGTAGACTCAAAATCTAAGTAAATACAACGACCCGTCACGATACACAGCAGTACGGTGAACGCCACACAACTATCTAGTTTCGTTCTGAGGCGATTCGGCCGACGGATGTCGTCCCTACTACGGCGACGCTCACGCCCTCTGTTGGTGTATACATTTAATTTTTGACTGTTTTATAAGCAGATTAAAATAGGTATTCATAATATTTCTAAAACTTATCATATAAAATCATGTTTTATAGTGTTTATGAAAAATCTGCTTAAATGAGATGTATGCAAGTTAATAATAATAAATTAGAATCCTTTTAATTATACAGTGGTCCAGGTTTCAAGAGATTAACTTGAGAATTGTGTGTTTTATAAGCAGTTCAAAACATAAAAAATTAATATACGTCAAAATTATCATACAAAATCATGTTTTATAGTGTTTATGAAGAATCAGCTTACATAATATCTATAGAAGTTAATAATAGTAAATTAGAATCATTTTCTTAATATAGTGGTCCAGGTTTCAAGAGATTAACTTGAGAATTGTGTGTTTTATAAGCAGTTCAAAAAATAAATATATATTATTCGTCAAAATTATCATATAAAATCATGTTTTATAGTGTTTATGAAAAATCTGCTTAAATGAGATGTATACAAGTTAATAATAATAAATTAGAATCCTTTTAATTATACAGTGGTCCAGGTTTCAAGAGATTAACTTGAGAATTGTGTTTTTTATAAGCAGTTCAAAACATAAATAATTAATATACGTCAAAATTATCATACAAAATCATGTTTTATAGTGTTTATGAAGAATCAGCTTACATAATATCTATAGAAGTTAATAATAATAAATTATAATCATTTTATTAATATAGTTGTCCAGGTTTCAAGAGATTAACTTGAGAATTGTGTGTTTTAGAAGCAGTTCAAAAAATAAATATATATTATTCGTCAAAATTATCATATAAAATCATGTTTTATAGTGTTTATGAAAAATCTGCTTAAATGACATGTATGCAAGTTAATAATAATAAATTAGAATCATTTTCTTAATATAGTGGTCCAGGTTTCAAGAGATTAACTTGAGAATTGTGTGTTTTATAAGCAGTTCAAAAAATAAATATATATTATTCGTCAAAAATATCATATAAAATCATGTTTTATAATTTTTATGAAGTACCTGCTTAAATGAGATGTATGCAAGTTAATAATAATAAATTAGAATCATTTTCTTAATATAGTGGTCCAGGTTTCAAGAGATTAACTTGAGAATTGTGTGTTTTATAAGCAGTTCAAAAAATAAATATATATTATTCGTCAAAATTATCATATAAAATCATGTTTTATAGTGTTTATGAAAAATCTGCTTAAATGACATGTATGCAAGTTAATAATAATAAATTAGAATCATTTTCTTAATATAGTGGTCCAGGTTTCAAGAGATTAACTTGAGAATTGTGTGTTTTATAAGCAGTTCAAAAAATAAATATATATTATTCGTCAAAAATATCATATAAAATCATGTTTTATAGTTTTTATGAAGTACCTGCTTAAATGAGATGTATGCAAGTTAATAATAATAAATTAGAATCATTTTCTTAATATAGTGGTCCAGGTTTCAAGAGATTAACTTGAGAATTGTGTGTTTTATTAGCAGTTCAAAAAATAAATATATATTATTCGTCAAAAATATCATATAAAATCATGTTTTATAGTTTTTATGAAGTACCTGCTTAAATGAGATGTATACAAGTTAATAATAATAAATTAGAATCATTTTCTTAATATAGTGGTCCAGGTTTCAAGAGATTAACTTGAGAATTGTGTGTTTTATAAGCAGTTCAATACATATATAATTAATATACGTGAAAATTATCATATAAAATCATGTTTTATAGTGTTTATGAAAAATCTGCTTAAATGAGATGTATACAAGTTAATAATAATAAATTAGAATCATTTTCTTAATATAGTGGTCCAGGTTTCAAGAGATTAACTTGAGAATTGTGTGTTTTATAAGCAGTTCAAAAAATGAATTTTTAATATTCGTCAAAATTATCATATAAAATCATGTTTTATAGCGTTATTGAAGTATCAGCTTAAATGAAATGTATGCTAGTTAATAATGGTAAATTAGAATAATTTTTTTAATCTAATGGTCTGACTTTCATGACACTAACTTGAGAATTCACTGTTTTATAAGCAGTTAAAAATATGAATTTAAAATACGAGTCAAAATAATCATAAAAAAACATGTTTTATAGTGTTTATGAAGTATCAGCTTATATGATATATATGGAAGTTGGTAATGGTAAATAAGAATCATATACTTAATCTAATGGTCTGGATTTCATGACACTAACTTTTTGTTACACTAATATTAATTGACTATCAATTATATTCAATATCCATTACTCGTACTATGCATAAAACTATTATTATTATCAGGATCGTCCAGTCCATTTTCAACGTAGGATGTTGAAACTTTCCCATGTGGTAGAAATGGTAATTCATGTTTCAATATGTCCTGAGTATATCTGGTGTACAGCCATCTAAAAAAAAATAGTAAGTTAAATATGTATAATGGTTGGAGGACAAAACGTCACTACTAGATACCATAAGGAGAACGACAATTTTTATATAACAACTAGTACGTGGACAACACTGAGTAATTCAGAAAAGGAAACTATCAAAACATAAACTAACAGACAAACTTCATTTTTATACAAAATACATGAAAGGAATTTACAATTGAAACTTAAATACAAAAACGAATGTAGAACTGCAAAACATAGATAACAGATGATAATAAATAATAATTATGATAAGCCATAAAAGATAGTACAAATGTACCAGAATGGTTTGTAGAAGGAATTCAAATGTATTATGAGTGTAACTAAAGAATACATTTGTACAACTGAAAATCGCTCCTTTTCAATACGAAAAAATGTTAAGTTGTATTATGCGTCAAAATTAACTTATAAAATCATATTTTATAGTTTTTATGAAGTAAAAATATCAGGTAAAATGAAAAAAATGAAAGTTAAAAATTATAAATTAGAATCATTTTCTTGATCTAGTAGTCAAGGATCAAGACATATACTTGTGTTAACTTCGGGCATAAAATATGAACAATTCGTTTATAATATCAAAAATCTTAATTAATAAATAACGAGTAGACTCAAAATCTAAGTAAATACAACGACCCGTCACGATACACAGCAGTACGGTGAACGCCACACAACTATCTAGTTTCGTTCTGAGGCGATTCGGCCGACGGATGTCGTCCCTACTACGGCGACGCTCACGCCCTCTGTTGGTGTATACATTTAATTTTTGACTGTTTTATAAGCAGATTAAAATAGGTATTCATAATATTTCTAAAACTTATCATATAAAATCATGTTTTATAGTGTTTATGAAAAATCTGCTTAAATGAGATGTATGCAAGTTAATAATAATAAATTAGAATCCTTTTAATTATACAGTGGTCCAGGTTTCAAGAGATTAACTTGAGAATTGTGTGTTTTATAAGCAGTTCAAAACATAAATAATTAATATACGTCAAAATTATCATACAAAATCATGTTTTATAGTGTTTATGAAGAATCAGCTTACATAATATCTATAGAAGTTAATAATAGTAAATTAGAATCATTTTCTTAATATAGTGGTCCAGGTTTCAAGAGATTAACTTGAGAATTGTGTGTTTTATAAGCAGTTCAAAAAATAAATATATATTATTCGTCAAAATTATCATATAAAATCATGTTTTATAGTGTTTATGAAAAATCTGCTTAAATGAGATGTATACAAGTTAATAATAATAAATTAGAATCCTTTTAATTATACAGTGGTCCAGGTTTCAAGAGATTAACTTGAGAATTGTGTTTTTTATAAGCAGTTCAAAACATAAATAATTAATATACGTCAAAATTATCATACAAAATCATGTTTTATAGTGTTTATGAAGAATCAGCTTACATAATATCTATAGAAGTTAATAATAATAAATTATAATCATTTTATTAATATAGTTGTCCAGGTTTCAAGAGATTAACTTGAGAATTGTGTGTTTTAGAAGCAGTTCAAAAAATAAATATATATTATTCGTCAAAATTATCATATAAAATCATGTTTTATAGTGTTTATGAAAAATCTGCTTAAATGACATGTATGCAAGTTAATAATAATAAATTAGAATCATTTTCTTAATATAGTGTTCCAGGTTTCAAGAGATTAACTTGAGAATTGTGTGTTTTATAAGCAGTTCAAAAAATAAATATATATTATTCGTCAAAAATATCATATAAAATCATGTTTTATAGTTTTTATGAAGTACCTGCTTAAATGAGATGTATGCAAGTTAATAATAATAAATTAGAATCATTTTCTTAATATAGTGGTCCAGGTTTCAAGAGATTAACTTGAGAATTGTGTGTTTTATTAGCAGTTCAAAAAATAAATATATATTATTCGTCAAAAATATCATATAAAATCATGTTTTATAGTTTTTATGAAGTACCTGCTTAAATGAGATGTATACAAGTTAATAATAATAAATTAGAATCATTTTCTTAATATAGTGGTCCAGGTTTCAAGAGATTAACTTGAGAATTGTGTGTTTTATAAGCAGTTCAATACATATATAATTAATATACGTGAAAATTATCATATAAAATCATGTTTTATAGTGTTTATGAAAAATCTGCTTAAATGAGATGTATACAAGTTAATAATAATAAATTAGAATCATTTTCTTAATATAGTGGTCCAGGTTTCAAGAGATTAACTTGAGAATTGTGTGTTTTATAAGCAGTTCAAAAAATGAATTTTTAATATTCGTCAAAATTATCATATAAAATCATGTTTTATAGCGTTATTGAAGTATCAGCTTAAATGAAATGTATGCTAGTTAATAATGGTAAATTAGAATAATTTTTTTAATCTAATGGTCTGACTTTCATGACACTAACTTGAGAATTCACTGTTTTATAAGCAGTTAAAAATATGAATTTAAAATACGAGTCAAAATAATCATAAAAAAACATGTTTTATAGTGTTTATGAAGTATCAGCTTATATGATATATATGGAAGTTGGTAATGGTAAATAAGAATCATATACTTAATCTAATGGTCTGGATTTCATGACACTAACTTTTTGTTACACTAATATTAATTGACTATCAATTATATTCAATATCCATTACTCGTACTATGCATAAAACTATTATTATTATCAGGATCGTCCAGTCCATTTTCAACGTAGGATGTTGAAACTTTCCCATGTGGTAGAAATGGTAATTCATGTTTCAATATGTCCTGAGTATATCTGGTGTACAGCCATCTAAAAAAAAATAGTAAGTTAAATATGTATAATGGTTGGAGGACAAAACGTCACTACTAGATACCATAAGGAGAACGACAATTTTTATATAACAACTAGTACGTGGACAACACTGAGTAATTCAGAAAAGGAAACTATCAAAACATAAACTAACAGACAAACTTCATTTTTATACAAAATACATGAAAGGAATTTACAATTGAAACTTAAATACAAAAACGAATGTAGAACTGCAAAACATAGATAACAGATGATAATAAATAATAATTATGATAAGCCATAAAAGATAGTACAAATGTACCAGAATGGTTTGTAGAAGGAATTCAAATGTATTATGAGTGTAACTAAAGAATACATTTGTACAACTGAAAATCGCTCCTTTTCAATACGAAAAAATGTTAAGTTGTATTATGCGTCAAAATTAACTTATAAAATCATATTTTATAGTTTTTATGAAGTAAAAATATCAGGTAAAATGAAAAAAATGAAAGTTAAAAATTATAAATTAGAATCATTTTCTTGATCTAGTAGTCAAGGATCAAGACATATACTTGTGTTAACTTCGGGCATAAAATATGAACAATTCGTTTATAATATCAAAAATCTTAATTAATAAATAACGAGTAGACTCAAAATCTAAGTAAATACAACGACCCGTCACGATACACAGCAGTACGGTGAACGCCACACAACTATCTAGTTTCGTTCTGAGGCGATTCGGCCGACGGATGTCGTCCCTACTACGGCGACGCTCACGCCCTCTGTTGGTGTATACATTTAATTTTTGACTGTTTTATAAGCAGATTAAAATAGGTATTCATAATATTTCTAAAACTTATCATATAAAATCATGTTTTATAGTGTTTATGAAAAATCTGCTTAAATGAGATGTATGCAAGTTAATAATAATAAATTAGAATCCTTTTAATTATACAGTGGTCCAGGTTTCAAGAGATTAACTTGAGAATTGTGTGTTTTATAAGCAGTTCAAAACATAAAAAATTAATATACGTCAAAATTATCATACAAAATCATGTTTTATAGTGTTTATGAAGAATCAGCTTACATAATATCTATAGAAGTTAATAATAGTAAATTAGAATCATTTTCTTAATATAGTGGTCCAGGTTTCAAGAGATTAACTTGAGAATTGTGTGTTTTATAAGCAGTTCAAAAAATAAATATATATTATTCGTCAAAATTATCATATAAAATCATGTTTTATAGTGTTTATGAAAAATCTGCTTAAATGAGATGTATACAAGTTAATAATAATAAATTAGAATCCTTTTAATTATACAGTGGTCCAGGTTTCAAGAGATTAACTTGAGAATTGTGTTTTTTATAAGCAGTTCAAAACATAAATAATTAATATACGTCAAAATTATCATACAAAATCATGTTTTATAGTGTTTATGAAGAATCAGCTTACATAATATCTATAGAAGTTAATAATAATAAATTATAATCATTTTATTAATATAGTTGTCCAGGTTTCAAGAGATTAACTTGAGAATTGTGTGTTTTAGAAGCAGTTCAAAAAATAAATATATATTATTCGTCAAAATTATCATATAAAATCATGTTTTATAGTGTTTATGAAAAATCTGCTTAAATGACATGTATGCAAGTTAATAATAATAAATTAGAATCATTTTCTTAATATAGTGGTCCAGGTTTCAAGAGATTAACTTGAGAATTGTGTGTTTTATAAGCAGTTCAAAAAATAAATATATATTATTCGTCAAAAATATCATATAAAATCATGTTTTATAATTTTTATGAAGTACCTGCTTAAATGAGATGTATGCAAGTTAATAATAATAAATTAGAATCATTTTCTTAATATAGTGGTCCAGGTTTCAAGAGATTAACTTGAGAATTGTGTGTTTTATAAGCAGTTCAAAAAATAAATATATATTATTCGTCAAAATTATCATATAAAATCATGTTTTATAGTGTTTATGAAAAATCTGCTTAAATGACATGTATGCAAGTTAATAATAATAAATTAGAATCATTTTCTTAATATAGTGGTCCAGGTTTCAAGAGATTAACTTGAGAATTGTGTGTTTTATAAGCAGTTCAAAAAATAAATATATATTATTCGTCAAAAATATCATATAAAATCATGTTTTATAGTTTTTATGAAGTACCTGCTTAAATGAGATGTATGCAAGTTAATAATAATAAATTAGAATCATTTTCTTAATATAGTGGTCCAGGTTTCAAGAGATTAACTTGAGAATTGTGTGTTTTATTAGCAGTTCAAAAAATAAATATATATTATTCGTCAAAAATATCATATAAAATCATGTTTTATAGTTTTTATGAAGTACCTGCTTAAATGAGATGTATACAAGTTAATAATAATAAATTAGAATCATTTTCTTAATATAGTGGTCCAGGTTTCAAGAGATTAACTTGAGAATTGTGTGTTTTATAAGCAGTTCAATACATATATAATTAATATACGTGAAAATTATCATATAAAATCATGTTTTATAGTGTTTATGAAAAATCTGCTTAAATGAGATGTATACAAGTTAATAATAATAAATTAGAATCATTTTCTTAATATAGTGGTCCAGGTTTCAAGAGATTAACTTGAGAATTGTGTGTTTTATAAGCAGTTCAAAAAATGAATTTTTAATATTCGTCAAAATTATCATATAAAATCATGTTTTATAGCGTTATTGAAGTATCAGCTTAAATGAAATGTATGCTAGTTAATAATGGTAAATTAGAATAATTTTTTTAATCTAATGGTCTGACTTTCATGACACTAACTTGAGAATTCACTGTTTTATAAGCAGTTAAAAATATGAATTTAAAATACGAGTCAAAATAATCATAAAAAAACATGTTTTATAGTGTTTATGAAGTATCAGCTTATATGATATATATGGAAGTTGGTAATGGTAAATAAGAATCATATACTTAATCTAATGGTCTGGATTTCATGACACTAACTTTTTGTTACACTAATATTAATTGACTATCAATTATATTCAATATCCATTACTCGTACTATGCATAAAACTATTATTATTATCAGGATCGTCCAGTCCATTTTCAACGTAGGATGTTGAAACTTTCCCATGTGGTAGAAATGGTAATTCATGTTTCAATATGTCCTGAGTATATCTGGTGTACAGCCATCTAAAAAAAAATAGTAAGTTAAATATGTATAATGGTTGGAGGACAAAACGTCACTACTAGATACCATAAGGAGAACGACAATTTTTATATAACAACTAGTACGTGGACAACACTGAGTAATTCAGAAAAGGAAACTATCAAAACATAAACTAACAGACAAACTTCATTTTTATACAAAATACATGAAAGGAATTTACAATTGAAACTTAAATACAAAAACGAATGTAGAACTGCAAAACATAGATAACAGATGATAATAAATAATAATTATGATAAGCCATAAAAGATAGTACAAATGTACCAGAATGGTTTGTAGAAGGAATTCAAATGTATTATGAGTGTAACTAAAGAATACATTTGTACAACTGAAAATCGCTCCTTTTCAATACGAAAAAATGTTAAGTTGTATTATGCGTCAAAATTAACTTATAAAATCATATTTTATAGTTTTTATGAAGTAAAAATATCAGGTAAAATGAAAAAAATGAAAGTTAAAAATTATAAATTAGAATCATTTTCTTGATCTAGTAGTCAAGGATCAAGACATATACTTGTGTTAACTTCGGGCATAAAATATGAACAATTCGTTTATAATATCAAAAATCTTAATTAATAAATAACGAGTAGACTCAAAATCTAAGTAAATACAACGACCCGTCACGATACACAGCAGTACGGTGAACGCCACACAACTATCTAGTTTCGTTCTGAGGCGATTCGGCCGACGGATGTCGTCCCTACTACGGCGACGCTCACGCCCTCTGTTGGTGTATACATTTAATTTTTGACTGTTTTATAAGCAGATTAAAATAGGTATTCATAATATTTCTAAAACTTATCATATAAAATCATGTTTTATAGTGTTTATGAAAAATCTGCTTAAATGAGATGTATGCAAGTTAATAATAATAAATTAGAATCCTTTTAATTATACAGTGGTCCAGGTTTCAAGAGATTAACTTGAGAATTGTGTGTTTTATAAGCAGTTCAAAACATAAATAATTAATATACGTCAAAATTATCATACAAAATCATGTTTTATAGTGTTTATGAAGAATCAGCTTACATAATATCTATAGAAGTTAATAATAGTAAATTAGAATCATTTTCTTAATATAGTGGTCCAGGTTTCAAGAGATTAACTTGAGAATTGTGTGTTTTATAAGCAGTTCAAAAAATAAATATATATTATTCGTCAAAATTATCATATAAAATCATGTTTTATAGTGTTTATGAAAAATCTGCTTAAATGAGATGTATACAAGTTAATAATAATAAATTAGAATCCTTTTAATTATACAGTGGTCCAGGTTTCAAGAGATTAACTTGAGAATTGTGTTTTTTATAAGCAGTTCAAAACATAAATAATTAATATACGTCAAAATTATCATACAAAATCATGTTTTATAGTGTTTATGAAGAATCAGCTTACATAATATCTATAGAAGTTAATAATAATAAATTATAATCATTTTATTAATATAGTTGTCCAGGTTTCAAGAGATTAACTTGAGAATTGTGTGTTTTAGAAGCAGTTCAAAAAATAAATATATATTATTCGTCAAAATTATCATATAAAATCATGTTTTATAGTGTTTATGAAAAATCTGCTTAAATGACATGTATGCAAGTTAATAATAATAAATTAGAATCATTTTCTTAATATAGTGTTCCAGGTTTCAAGAGATTAACTTGAGAATTGTGTGTTTTATAAGCAGTTCAAAAAATAAATATATATTATTCGTCAAAAATATCATATAAAATCATGTTTTATAGTTTTTATGAAGTACCTGCTTAAATGAGATGTATGCAAGTTAATAATAATAAATTAGAATCATTTTCTTAATATAGTGGTCCAGGTTTCAAGAGATTAACTTGAGAATTGTGTGTTTTATTAGCAGTTCAAAAAATAAATATATATTATTCGTCAAAAATATCATATAAAATCATGTTTTATAGTTTTTATGAAGTACCTGCTTAAATGAGATGTATACAAGTTAATAATAATAAATTAGAATCATTTTCTTAATATAGTGGTCCAGGTTTCAAGAGATTAACTTGAGAATTGTGTGTTTTATAAGCAGTTCAATACATATATAATTAATATACGTGAAAATTATCATATAAAATCATGTTTTATAGTGTTTATGAAAAATCTGCTTAAATGAGATGTATACAAGTTAATAATAATAAATTAGAATCATTTTCTTAATATAGTGGTCCAGGTTTCAAGAGATTAACTTGAGAATTGTGTGTTTTATAAGCAGTTCAAAAAATGAATTTTTAATATTCGTCAAAATTATCATATAAAATCATGTTTTATAGCGTTATTGAAGTATCAGCTTAAATGAAATGTATGCTAGTTAATAATGGTAAATTAGAATAATTTTTTTAATCTAATGGTCTGACTTTCATGACACTAACTTGAGAATTCACTGTTTTATAAGCAGTTAAAAATATGAATTTAAAATACGAGTCAAAATAATCATAAAAAAACATGTTTTATAGTGTTTATGAAGTATCAGCTTATATGATATATATGGAAGTTGGTAATGGTAAATAAGAATCATATACTTAATCTAATGGTCTGGATTTCATGACACTAACTTTTTGTTACACTAATATTAATTGACTATCAATTATATTCAATATCCATTACTCGTACTATGCATAAAACTATTATTATTATCAGGATCGTCCAGTCCATTTTCAACGTAGGATGTTGAAACTTTCCCATGTGGTAGAAATGGTAATTCATGTTTCAATATGTCCTGAGTATATCTGGTGTACAGCCATCTAAAAAAAAATAGTAAGTTAAATATGTATAATGGTTGGAGGACAAAACGTCACTACTAGATACCATAAGGAGAACGACAATTTTTATATAACAACTAGTACGTGGACAACACTGAGTAATTCAGAAAAGGAAACTATCAAAACATAAACTAACAGACAAACTTCATTTTTATACAAAATACATGAAAGGAATTTACAATTGAAACTTAAATACAAAAACGAATGTAGAACTGCAAAACATAGATAACAGATGATAATAAATAATAATTATGATAAGCCATAAAAGATAGTACAAATGTACCAGAATGGTTTGTAGAAGGAATTCAAATGTATTATGAGTGTAACTAAAGAATACATTTGTACAACTGAAAATCGCTCCTTTTCAATACGAAAAAATGTTAAGTTGTATTATGCGTCAAAATTAACTTATAAAATCATATTTTATAGTTTTTATGAAGTAAAAATATCAGGTAAAATGAAAAAAATGAAAGTTAAAAATTATAAATTAGAATCATTTTCTTGATCTAGTAGTCAAGGATCAAGACATATACTTGTGTTAACTTCGGGCATAAAATATGAACAATTCGTTTATAATATCAAAAATCTTAATTAATAAATAACGAGTAGACTCAAAATCTAAGTAAATACAACGACCCGTCACGATACACAGCAGTACGGTGAACGCCACACAACTATCTAGTTTCGTTCTGAGGCGATTCGGCCGACGGATGTCGTCCCTACTACGGCGACGCTCACGCCCTCTGTTGGTGTATACATTTAATTTTTGACTGTTTTATAAGCAGATTAAAATAGGTATTCATAATATTTCTAAAACTTATCATATAAAATCATGTTTTATAGTGTTTATGAAAAATCTGCTTAAATGAGATGTATGCAAGTTAATAATAATAAATTAGAATCCTTTTAATTATACAGTGGTCCAGGTTTCAAGAGATTAACTTGAGAATTGTGTGTTTTATAAGCAGTTCAAAACATAAATAATTAATATACGTCAAAATTATCATACAAAATCATGTTTTATAGTGTTTATGAAGAATCAGCTTACATAATATCTATAGAAGTTAATAATAGTAAATTAGAATCATTTTCTTAATATAGTGGTCCAGGTTTCAAGAGATTAACTTGAGAATTGTGTGTTTTATAAGCAGTTCAAAAAATAAATATATATTATTCGTCAAAATTATCATATAAAATCATGTTTTATAGTGTTTATGAAAAATCTGCTTAAATGAGATGTATACAAGTTAATAATAATAAATTAGAATCCTTTTAATTATACAGTGGTCCAGGTTTCAAGAGATTAACTTGAGAATTGTGTTTTTTATAAGCAGTTCAAAACATAAATAATTAATATACGTCAAAATTATCATACAAAATCATGTTTTATAGTGTTTATGAAGAATCAGCTTACATAATATCTATAGAAGTTAATAATAATAAATTATAATCATTTTATTAATATAGTTGTCCAGGTTTCAAGAGATTAACTTGAGAATTGTGTGTTTTAGAAGCAGTTCAAAAAATAAATATATATTATTCGTCAAAATTATCATATAAAATCATGTTTTATAGTGTTTATGAAAAATCTGCTTAAATGACATGTATGCAAGTTAATAATAATAAATTAGAATCATTTTCTTAATATAGTGTTCCAGGTTTCAAGAGATTAACTTGAGAATTGTGTGTTTTATAAGCAGTTCAAAAAATAAATATATATTATTCGTCAAAAATATCATATAAAATCATGTTTTATAGTTTTTATGAAGTACCTGCTTAAATGAGATGTATGCAAGTTAATAATAATAAATTAGAATCATTTTCTTAATATAGTGGTCCAGGTTTCAAGAGATTAACTTGAGAATTGTGTGTTTTATTAGCAGTTCAAAAAATAAATATATATTATTCGTCAAAAATATCATATAAAATCATGTTTTATAGTTTTTATGAAGTACCTGCTTAAATGAGATGTATACAAGTTAATAATAATAAATTAGAATCATTTTCTTAATATAGTGGTCCAGGTTTCAAGAGATTAACTTGAGAATTGTGTGTTTTATAAGCAGTTCAATACATATATAATTAATATACGTGAAAATTATCATATAAAATCATGTTTTATAGTGTTTATGAAAAATCTGCTTAAATGAGATGTATACAAGTTAATAATAATAAATTAGAATCATTTTCTTAATATAGTGGTCCAGGTTTCAAGAGATTAACTTGAGAATTGTGTGTTTTATAAGCAGTTCAAAAAATGAATTTTTAATATTCGTCAAAATTATCATATAAAATCATGTTTTATAGCGTTATTGAAGTATCAGCTTAAATGAAATGTATGCTAGTTAATAATGGTAAATTAGAATAATTTTTTTAATCTAATGGTCTGACTTTCATGACACTAACTTGAGAATTCACTGTTTTATAAGCAGTTAAAAATATGAATTTAAAATACGAGTCAAAATAATCATAAAAAAACATGTTTTATAGTGTTTATGAAGTATCAGCTTATATGATATATATGGAAGTTGGTAATGGTAAATAAGAATCATATACTTAATCTAATGGTCTGGATTTCATGACACTAACTTTTTGTTACACTAATATTAATTGACTATCAATTATATTCAATATCCATTACTCGTACTATGCATAAAACTATTATTATTATCAGGATCGTCCAGTCCATTTTCAACGTAGGATGTTGAAACTTTCCCATGTGGTAGAAATGGTAATTCATGTTTCAATATGTCCTGAGTATATCTGGTGTACAGCCATCTAAAAAAAAATAGTAAGTTAAATATGTATAATGGTTGGAGGACAAAACGTCACTACTAGATACCATAAGGAGAACGACAATTTTTATATAACAACTAGTACGTGGACAACACTGAGTAATTCAGAAAAGGAAACTATCAAAACATAAACTAACAGACAAACTTCATTTTTATACAAAATACATGAAAGGAATTTACAATTGAAACTTAAATACAAAAACGAATGTAGAACTGCAAAACATAGATAACAGATGATAATAAATAATAATTATGATAAGCCATAAAAGATAGTACAAATGTACCAGAATGGTTTGTAGAAGGAATTCAAATGTATTATGAGTGTAACTAAAGAATACATTTGTACAACTGAAAATCGCTCCTTTTCAATACGAAAAAATGTTAAGTTGTATTATGCGTCAAAATTAACTTATAAAATCATATTTTATAGTTTTTATGAAGTAAAAATATCAGGTAAAATGAAAAAAATGAAAGTTAAAAATTATAAATTAGAATCATTTTCTTGATCTAGTAGTCAAGGATCAAGACATATACTTGTGTTAACTTCGGGCATAAAATATGAACAATTCGTTTATAATATCAAAAATCTTAATTAATAAATAACGAGTAGACTCAAAATCTAAGTAAATACAACGACCCGTCACGATACACAGCAGTACGGTGAACGCCACACAACTATCTAGTTTCGTTCTGAGGCGATTCGGCCGACGGATGTCGTCCCTACTACGGCGACGCTCACGCCCTCTGTTGGTGTATACATTTAATTTTTGACTGTTTTATAAGCAGATTAAAATAGGTATTCATAATATTTCTAAAACTTATCATATAAAATCATGTTTTATAGTGTTTATGAAAAATCTGCTTAAATGAGATGTATGCAAGTTAATAATAATAAATTAGAATCCTTTTAATTATACAGTGGTCCAGGTTTCAAGAGATTAACTTGAGAATTGTGTGTTTTATAAGCAGTTCAAAACATAAATAATTAATATACGTCAAAATTATCATACAAAATCATGTTTTATAGTGTTTATGAAGAATCAGCTTACATAATATCTATAGAAGTTAATAATAGTAAATTAGAATCATTTTCTTAATATAGTGGTCCAGGTTTCAAGAGATTAACTTGAGAATTGTGTGTTTTATAAGCAGTTCAAAAAATAAATATATATTATTCGTCAAAATTATCATATAAAATCATGTTTTATAGTGTTTATGAAAAATCTGCTTAAATGAGATGTATACAAGTTAATAATAATAAATTAGAATCCTTTTAATTATACAGTGGTCCAGGTTTCAAGAGATTAACTTGAGAATTGTGTTTTTTATAAGCAGTTCAAAACATAAATAATTAATATACGTCAAAATTATCATACAAAATCATGTTTTATAGTGTTTATGAAGAATCAGCTTACATAATATCTATAGAAGTTAATAATAATAAATTATAATCATTTTATTAATATAGTTGTCCAGGTTTCAAGAGATTAACTTGAGAATTGTGTGTTTTAGAAGCAGTTCAAAAAATAAATATATATTATTCGTCAAAATTATCATATAAAATCATGTTTTATAGTGTTTATGAAAAATCTGCTTAAATGACATGTATGCAAGTTAATAATAATAAATTAGAATCATTTTCTTAATATAGTGTTCCAGGTTTCAAGAGATTAACTTGAGAATTGTGTGTTTTATAAGCAGTTCAAAAAATAAATATATATTATTCGTCAAAAATATCATATAAAATCATGTTTTATAGTTTTTATGAAGTACCTGCTTAAATGAGATGTATGCAAGTTAATAATAATAAATTAGAATCATTTTCTTAATATAGTGGTCCAGGTTTCAAGAGATTAACTTGAGAATTGTGTGTTTTATAAGCAGTTCAAAAAATGAATTTTTAATATTCGTCAAAATTATCATATAAAATCATGTTTTATAGCGTTATTGAAGTATCAGCTTAAATGAAATGTATGCTAGTTAATAATGGTAAATTAGAATCATTTTCTTAATATAGTGTTCCAGGTTTCAAGAGATTAACTTGAGAATTGTGTGTTTTATAAGCAGTTCAAAAAATAAATATATATTATTCGTCAAAAATATCATATAAAATCATGTTTTATAGTGTTTATGAAAAATCTGCTTAAATGAGATGTATACAAGTTAATAATAATAAATTAGAATCATTTTCTTAATATAGTGGTCCAGGTTTCAAGAGATTAACTTGAGAATTGTGTGTTTTATAAGCAGTTCAAAAAATGAATTTTTAATATTCGTCAAAATTATCATATAAAATCATGTTTTATAGCGTTATTGAAGTATCAGCTTAAATGAAATGTATGCTAGTTAATAATGGTAAATTAGAATAATTTTTTTAATCTAATGGTCTGACTTTCATGACACTAACTTGAGAATTCACTGTTTTATAAGCAGTTAAAAATATGAATTTAAAATACGAGTCAAAATAATCATAAAAAAACATGTTTTATAGTGTTTATGAAGTATCAGCTTATATGATATATATGGAAGTTGGTAATGGTAAATAAGAATCATATACTTAATCTAATGGTCTGGATTTCATGACACTAACTTTTTGTTACACTAATATTAATTGACTATCAATTATATTCAATATCCATTACTCGTACTATGCATAAAACTATTATTATTATCAGGATCGTCCAGTCCATTTTCAACGTAGGATGTTGAAACTTTCCCATGTGGTAGAAATGGTAATTCATGTTTCAATATGTCCTGAGTATATCTGGTGTACAGCCATCTAAAAAAAAATAGTAAGTTAAATATGTATAATGGTTGGAGGACAAAACGTCACTACTAGATACCATAAGGAGAACGACAATTTTTATATAACAACTAGTACGTGGACAACACTGAGTAATTCAGAAAAGGAAACTATCAAAACATAAACTAACAGACAAACTTCATTTTTATACAAAATACATGAAAGGAATTTACAATTGAAACTTAAATACAAAAACGAATGTAGAACTGCAAAACATAGATAACAGATGATAATAAATAATAATTATGATAAGCCATAAAAGATAGTACAAATGTACCAGAATGGTTTGTAGAAGGAATTCAAATGTATTATGAGTGTAACTAAAGAATACATTTGTACAACTGAAAATCGCTCCTTTTCAATACGAAAAAATGTTAAGTTGTATTATGCGTCAAAATTAACTTATAAAATCATATTTTATAGTTTTTATGAAGTAAAAATATCAGGTAAAATGAAAAAAATGAAAGTTAAAAATTATAAATTAGAATCATTTTCTTGATCTAGTAGTCAAGGATCAAGACATATACTTGTGTTAACTTCGGGCATAAAATATGAACAATTCGTTTATAATATCAAAAATCTTAATTAATAAATAACGAGTAGACTCAAAATCTAAGTAAATACAACGACCCGTCACGATACACAGCAGTACGGTGAACGCCACACAACTATCTAGTTTCGTTCTGAGGCGATTCGGCCGACGGATGTCGTCCCTACTACGGCGACGCTCACGCCCTCTGTTGGTGTATACATTTAATTTTTGACTGTTTTATAAGCAGATTAAAATAGGTATTCATAATATTTCTAAAACTTATCATATAAAATCATGTTTTATAGTGTTTATGAAAAATCTGCTTAAATGAGATGTATGCAAGTTAATAATAATAAATTAGAATCCTTTTAATTATACAGTGGTCCAGGTTTCAAGAGATTAACTTGAGAATTGTGTGTTTTATAAGCAGTTCAAAACATAAATAATTAATATACGTCAAAATTATCATACAAAATCATGTTTTATAGTGTTTATGAAGAATCAGCTTACATAATATCTATAGAAGTTAATAATAGTAAATTAGAATCATTTTCTTAATATAGTGGTCCAGGTTTCAAGAGATTAACTTGAGAATTGTGTGTTTTATAAGCAGTTCAAAAAATAAATATATATTATTCGTCAAAATTATCATATAAAATCATGTTTTATAGTGTTTATGAAAAATCTGCTTAAATGAGATGTATACAAGTTAATAATAATAAATTAGAATCCTTTTAATTATACAGTGGTCCAGGTTTCAAGAGATTAACTTGAGAATTGTGTTTTTTATAAGCAGTTCAAAACATAAATAATTAATATACGTCAAAATTATCATACAAAATCATGTTTTATAGTGTTTATGAAGAATCAGCTTACATAATATCTATAGAAGTTAATAATAATAAATTATAATCATTTTATTAATATAGTTGTCCAGGTTTCAAGAGATTAACTTGAGAATTGTGTGTTTTAGAAGCAGTTCAAAAAATAAATATATATTATTCGTCAAAATTATCATATAAAATCATGTTTTATAGTGTTTATGAAAAATCTGCTTAAATGACATGTATGCAAGTTAATAATAATAAATTAGAATCATTTTCTTAATATAGTGTTCCAGGTTTCAAGAGATTAACTTGAGAATTGTGTGTTTTATAAGCAGTTCAAAAAATAAATATATATTATTCGTCAAAAATATCATATAAAATCATGTTTTATAGTTTTTATGAAGTACCTGCTTAAATGAGATGTATGCAAGTTAATAATAATAAATTAGAATCATTTTCTTAATATAGTGGTCCAGGTTTCAAGAGATTAACTTGAGAATTGTGTGTTTTATAAGCAGTTCAAAAAATGAATTTTTAATATTCGTCAAAATTATCATATAAAATCATGTTTTATAGCGTTATTGAAGTATCAGCTTAAATGAAATGTATGCTAGTTAATAATGGTAAATTAGAATAATTTTTTTAATCTAATGGTCTGACTTTCATGACACTAACTTGAGAATTCACTGTTTTATAAGCAGTTCAAAATATGAATTTAAAATACGAGTCAAAATAATCATAAAAAAACATGTTTTATAGTGTTTATGAAGTATCAGCTTATATGATATATATGGAAGTTGGTAATGGTAAATAAGAATCATATACTTAATCTAATGGTCTGGATTTCATGACACTAACTTTTTGTTACACTAATATTAATTGACTATCAATTATATTCAATATCCATTACTCGTACTATGCATAAAACTATTATTATTATCAGGATCGTCCAGTCCATTTTCAACGTAGGATGTTGAAACTTTCCCATGTGGTAGAAATGGTAATTCATGTTTCAATATGTCCTGAGTATATCTGGTGTACAGCCATCTAAAAAAAAATAGTAAGTTAAATATGTATAATGGTTGGAGGACAAAATGTCACTACTAGATACCATAAGGAGAACGACAATTTTTATATAACAACTAGTACGTGGACAACACTGAGTAATTCAGAAAAGGAAACTATCAAAACATAAACTAACAGACAAACTTCATTTTTATACAAAATACATGAAAGGAATTTACAATTGAAACTTAAATACAAAAACGAATGTAGAACTGCAAAACATAGATAACAGATGATAATAAATAATAATTATGATAAGCCATAAAAGATAGTACAAATGTACCAGAATGGTTTGTAGAAGGAATTCAAATGTATTATGAGTGTAACTAAAGAATACATTTGTACAACTGAAAATCGCTCCTTTTCAATACGAAAAAATGTTAAGTTGTATTATGCGTCAAAATTAACTTATAAAATCATATTTTATAGTTTTTATGAAGTAAAAATATCAGGTAAAATGAAAAAAATGAAAGTTAAAAATTATAAATTAGAATCATTTTCTTGATCTAGTAGTCAAGGATCAAGACATATACTTGTGTTAACTTCGGGCATAAAATATGAACAATTCGTTTATAATATCAAAAATCTTAATTAATAAATAACGAGTAGACTCAAAATCTAAGTAAATACAACGACCCGTCACGATACACAGCAGTACGGTGAACGCCACACAACTATCTAGTTTCGTTCTGAGGCGATTCGGCCGACGGATGTCGTCCCTACTACGGCGACGCTCACGCCCTCTGTTGGTGTATACATTTAATTTTTGACTGTTTTATAAGCAGATTAAAATAGGTATTCATAATATTTCTAAAACTTATCATATAAAATCATGTTTTATAGTGTTTATGAAAAATCTGCTTAAATGAGATGTATGCAAGTTAATAATAATAAATTAGAATCCTTTTAATTATACAGTGGTCCAGGTTTCAAGAGATTAACTTGAGAATTGTGTGTTTTATAAGCAGTTCAAAACATAAATAATTAATATACGTCAAAATTATCATACAAAATCATGTTTTATAGTGTTTATGAAGAATCAGCTTACATAATATCTATAGAAGTTAATAATAGTAAATTAGAATCATTTTCTTAATATAGTGGTCCAGGTTTCAAGAGATTAACTTGAGAATTGTGTGTTTTATAAGCAGTTCAAAAAATAAATATATATTATTCGTCAAAAATATCATATAAAATCATGTTTTATAGTTTTTATGAAGTACCTGCTTAAATGAGATGTATGCAAGTTAATAATAATAAATTAGAATCATTTTCTTAATATAGTGGTCCAGGTTTCAAGAGATTAACTTGAGAATTGTGTGTTTTATAAGCAGTTCAAAAAATGAATTTTTAATATTCGTCAAAATTATCATATAAAATCATGTTTTATAGCGTTATTGAAGTATCAGCTTAAATGAAATGTATGCTAGTTAATAATGGTAAATTAGAATAATTTTTTTAATCTAATGGTCTGACTTTCATGACACTAACTTGAGAATTCACTGTTTTATAAGCAGTTAAAAATATGAATTTAAAATACGAGTCAAAATAATCATAAAAAAACATGTTTTATAGTGTTTATGAAAAATCTGCTTAAATGACATGTATGCAAGTTAATAATAATAAATTAGAATCATTTTCTTAATATAGTGGTCCAGGTTTCAAGAGATTAACTTGAGAATTGTGTGTTTTATAAGCAGTTCAAAAAATAAATATATATTATTCGTCAAAAATATCATATAAAATCATGTTTTATAGTTTTTATGAAGTACCTGCTTAAATGAGATGTATGCAAGTTAATAATAATAAATTAGAATCATTTTCTTAATATAGTGGTCCAGGTTTCAAGAGATTAACTTGAGAATTGTGTGTTTTAGAAGCAGTTCAAAAAATAAATATATATTATTCGTCAAAAATATCATATAAAATCATGTTTTATAGTTTTTATGAAGTACCTGCTTAAATGAGATGTATACAAGTTAATAATAATAAATTAGAATCATTTTCTTAATATAGTGGTCCAGGTTTCAAGAGATTAACTTGAGAATTGTGTGTTTTATAAGCAGTTCAATACATATATAATTAATATACGTGAAAATTATCATATAAAATCATGTTTTATAGTGTTTATGAAAAATCTGCTTAAATGAGATGTATACAAGTTAATAATAATAAATTAGAATCATTTTCTTAATATAGTGGTCCAGGTTTCAAGAGATTAACTTGAGAATTGTGTGTTTTATAAGCAGTTCAAAAAATGAATTTTTAATATTCGTCAAAATTATCATATAAAATCATGTTTTATAGCGTTATTGAAGTATCAGCTTAAATGAAATGTATGCTAGTTAATAATGGTAAATTAGAATAATTTTTTTAATCTAATGGTCTGACTTTCATGACACTAACTTGAGAATTCACTGTTTTATAAGCAGTTAAAAATATGAATTTAAAATACGAGTCAAAATAATCATAAAAAAACATGTTTTATAGTGTTTATGAAGTATCAGCTTATATGATATATATGGAAGTTGGTAATGGTAAATAAGAATCATATACTTAATCTAATGGTCTGGATTTCATGACACTAACTTTTTGTTACACTAATATTAATTGACTATCAATTATATTCAATATCCATTACTCGTACTATGCATAAAACTATTATTATTATCAGGATCGTCCAGTCCATTTTCAACGTAGGATGTTGAAACTTTCCCATGTGGTAGAAATGGTAATTCATGTTTCAATATGTCCTGAGTATATCTGGTGTACAGCCATCTAAAAAAAAATAGTAAGTTAAATATGTATAATGGTTGGAGGACAAAACGTCACTACTAGATACCATAAGGAGAACGACAATTTTTATATAACAACTAGTACGTGGACAACACTGAGTAATTCAGAAAAGGAAACTATCAAAACATAAACTAACAGACAAACTTCATTTTTATACAAAATACATGAAAGGAATTTACAATTGAAACTTAAATACAAAAACGAATGTAGAACTGCAAAACATAGATAACAGATGATAATAAATAATAATTATGATAAGCCATAAAAGATAGTACAAATGTACCAGAATGGTTTGTAGAAGGAATTCAAATGTATTATGAGTGTAACTAAAGAATACATTTGTACAACTGAAAATCGCTCCTTTTCAATACGAAAAAATGTTAAGTTGTATTATGCGTCAAAATTAACTTATAAAATCATATTTTATAGTTTTTATGAAGTAAAAATATCAGGTAAAATGAAAAAAATGAAAGTTAAAAATTATAAATTAGAATCATTTTCTTGATCTAGTAGTCAAGGATCAAGACATATACTTGTGTTAACTTCGGGCATAAAATATGAACAATTCGTTTATAATATCAAAAATCTTAATTAATAAATAACGAGTAGACTCAAAATCTAAGTAAATACAACGACCCGTCACGATACACAGCAGTACGGTGAACGCCACACAACTATCTAGTTTCGTTCTGAGGCGATTCGGCCGACGGATGTCGTCCCTACTACGGCGACGCTCACGCCCTCTGTTGGTGTATACATTTAATTTTTGACTGTTTTATAAGCAGATTAAAATAGGTATTCATAATATTTCTAAAACTTATCATATAAAATCATGTTTTATAGTGTTTATGAAAAATCTGCTTAAATGAGATGTATGCAAGTTAATAATAATAAATTAGAATCCTTTTAATTATACAGTGGTCCAGGTTTCAAGAGATTAACTTGAGAATTGTGTGTTTTATAAGCAGTTCAAAACATAAATAATTAATATACGTCAAAATTATCATACAAAATCATGTTTTATAGTGTTTATGAAGAATCAGCTTACATAATATCTATAGAAGTTAATAATAGTAAATTAGAATCATTTTCTTAATATAGTGGTCCAGGTTTCAAGAGATTAACTTGAGAATTGTGTGTTTTATAAGCAGTTCAAAAAATAAATATATATTATTCGTCAAAATTATCATATAAAATCATGTTTTATAGTGTTTATGAAAAATCTGCTTAAATGAGATGTATACAAGTTAATAATAATAAATTAGAATCATTTTCTTAATATAGTGGTCCAGGTTTCAAGAGATTAACTTGAGAATTGTGTGTTTTATAAGCAGTTCAAAAAATAAATATATATTATTCGTCAAAAATATCATATAAAATCATGTTTTAAAATTTTTATGAAGTACCTGCTTAAATGAGATGTATGCAAGTTAATAATAATAAATTAGAATCATTTTCTTAATATAGTGGTCCAGGTTTCAAGAGATTAACTTGAGAATTGTGTGTTTTATAAGCAGTTCAAAAAATAAATATATATTATTCGTCAAAATTATCATATAAAATCATGTTTTATAGTGTTTATGAAAAATCTGCTTAAATGAGATGTATACAAGTTAATAATAATAAATTAGAATCCTTTTAATTATACAGTGGTCCAGGTTTCAAGAGATTAACTTGAGAATTGTGTGTTTTATAAGCAGTTCAAAAAATAAATATATATTATTCGTCAAAATTATCATATAAAATCATGTTTTATAGTGTTTATGAAAAATCTGCTTAAATGAGATGTATACAAGTTAATAATAATAAATTAGAATCATTTTATTAATATAGTTGTCCAGGTTTCAAGAGATTAACTTGAGAATTGTGTGTTTTAGAAGCAGTTCAAAAAAAAAATATATATTATTCGTCAAAATTATCATATAAAATCATGTTTTATAGTGTTTATGAAAAATCTGCTTAAATGACATGTATGCAAGTTAATAATAATAAATTAGAATCATTTTCTTAATATAGTGGTCCAGGTTTCAAGAGATTAACTTGAGAATTGTGTGTTTTATAAGCAGTTCAAAAAATAAATATATATTATTCGTCAAAAATATCATATAAAATCATGTTTTATAGTTTTTATGAAGTACCTGCTTAAATGAGATGTATACAAGTTAATAATAATAAATTAGAATCATTTTCTTAATATAGTGGTCCAGGTTTCAAGAGATTAACTTGAGAATTGTGTGTTTTATAAGCAGTTCAATACATATATAATTAATATACGTGAAAATTATCATATAAAATCATGTTTTATATTGTTTATGAAAAATCTGCTTAAATGAGATGTATACAAGTTAATAATAATAAATTAGAATCATTTTCTTAATATAGTGGTCCAGGTTTCAAGAGATTAACTTGAGAATTGTGTGTTTTATGAGCAGTTCAAAAAATGAATTTTTAATATTCGTCAAAATTATCATATAAAATCATGTTTTATAGCGTTATTGAAGTATCAGCTTAAATGAAATGTATGCTAGTTAATAATGGTAAATTAGAATAATTTTTTTAATCTAATGGTCTGACTTTCATGACACTAACTTGAGAATTCACTGTTTTATAAGCAGTTAAAAATATGAATTTAAAATACGAGTCAAAATAATCATAAAAAAACATGTTTTATAGTGTTTATGAAGTATCAGCTTATATGATATATATGGAAGTTGGTAATGGTAAATAAGAATCATATACTTAATCTAATGGTCTGGATTTCATGACACTAACTTTTTGTTACACTAATATTAATTGACTATCAATTATATTCAATATCCATTACTCGTACTATGCATAAAACTATTATTATTATCAGGATCGTCCAGTCCATTTTCAACGTAGGATGTTGAAACTTTCCCATGTGGTAGAAATGGTAATTCATGTTTCAATATGTCCTGAGTATATCTGGTGTACAGCCATCTAAAAAAAAATAGTAAGTTAAATATGTATAATGGTTGGAGGACAAAATGTCACTACTAGATACCATAAGGAGAACGACAATTTTTATATAACAACTAGTACGTGGACAACACTGAGTAATTCAGAAAAGGAAACTATCAAAACATAAACTAACAGACAAACTTCATTTTTATACAAAATACATGAAAGGAATTTACAATTGAAACTTAAATACAAAAACGAATGTAGAACTGCAAAACATAGATAACAGATGATAATAAATAATAATTATGATAAGCCATAAAAGATAGTACAAATGTACCAGAATGGTTTGTAGAAGGAATTCAAATGTATTATGAGTGTAACTAAAGAATACATTTGTACAACTGAAAATCGCTCCTTTTCAATACGAAAAAATGTTAAGTTGTATTATGCGTCAAAATTAACTTATAAAATCATATTTTATAGTTTTTATGAAGTAAAAATATCAGGTAAAATGAAAAAAATGAAAGTTAAAAATTATAAATTAGAATCATTTTCTTGATCTAGTAGTCAAGGATCAAGACATATACTTGTGTTAACTTCGGGCATAAAATATGAACAATTCGTTTATAATATCAAAAATCTTAATTAATAAATAACGAGTAGACTCAAAATCTAAGTAAATACAACGACCCGTCACGATACACAGCAGTACGGTGAACGCCACACAACTATCTAGTTTCGTTCTGAGGCGATTCGGCCGACGGATGTCGTCCCTACTACGGCGACGCTCACGCCCTCTGTTGGTGTATACATTTAATTTTTGACTGTTTTATAAGCAGATTAAAATAGGTATTCATAATATTTCTAAAACTTATCATATAAAATCATGTTTTATAGTGTTTATGAAAAATCTGCTTAAATGAGATGTATGCAAGTTAATAATAATAAATTAGAATCATTTTCTTAATATAGTGGTCCAGGTTTCAAGAGATTAACTTGAGAATTGTGTGTTTTATAAGCAGTTCAAAAAATAAATATATATTATTCGTCAAAAATATCATATAAAATCATGTTTTAAAATTTTTATGAAGTACCTGCTTAAATGAGATGTATGCAAGTTAATAATAATAAATTAGAATCATTTTCTTAATATAGTGGTCCAGGTTTCAAGAGATTAACTTGAGAATTGTGTGTTTTAGAAGCAGTTCAAAAAATAAATATATATTATTCGTCAAAATTATCATATAAAATCATGTTTTATAGTGTTTATGAAAAATCTGCTTAAATGACATGTATGCAAATTAATAATAATAAATTAGAATCATTTTCTTAATATAGTGGTCCAGGTTTCAAGAGATTAACTTGAGAATTGTGTGTTTTATAAGCAGTTCAAAAAATAAATATATATTATTCGTCAAAAATATCATATAAAATCATGTTTTATAGTTTTTATGAAGTACCTGCTTAAATGAGATGTATACAAGTTAATAATAATAAATTAGAATCATTTTCTTAATATAGTGGTCCAGGTTTCAAGAGATTAACTTGAGAATTGTGTGTTTTATAAGCAGTTCAATACATATATAATTAATATACGTGAAAATTATCATATAAAATCATGTTTTATAGTGTTTATGAAAAATCTGCTTAAATGAGATGTATACAAGTTAATAATAATAAATTAGAATCATTTTCTTAATATAGTGGTCCAGGTTTCAAGAGATTAACTTGAGAATTGTGTGTTTTATAAGCAGTTCAAAAAATGAATTTTTAATATTCGTCAAAATTATCATATAAAATCATGTTTTATAGCGTTATTGAAGTATCAGCTTAAATGAAATGTATGCTAGTTAATAATGGTAAATTAGAATAATTTTTTTAATCTAATGGTCTGACTTTCATGACACTAACTTGAGAATTCACTGTTTTATAAGCAGTTAAAAATATGAATTTAAAATACGAGTCAAAATAATCATAAAAAAACATGTTTTATAGTGTTTATGAAGTATCAGCTTATATGATATATATGTAAGTTGGTAATGGTAAATAAGAATCATATACTTAATCTAATGGTCTGGATTTCATGACACTAACTTTTTGTTACACTAATATTAATTGACTATCAATTATATTCAATATCCATTACTCGTACTATGCATAAAACTATTATTATTATCAGGATCGTCCAGTCCATTTTCAACGTAGGATGTTGAAACTTTCCCATGTGGTAGAAATGGTAATTCATGTTTCAATATGTCCTGAGTATATCTGGTGTACAGCCATCTAAAAAAAAATAGTAAGTTAAATATGTATAATGGTTGGAGGACAAAATGTCACTACTAGATACCATAAGGAGAACGACAATTTTTATATAACAACTAGTACGTGGACAACACTGAGTAATTCAGAAAAGGAAACTATCAAAACATAAACTAACAGACAAACTTCATTTTTATACAAAATACATGAAAGGAATTTACAATTGAAACTTAAATACAAAAACGAATGTAGAACTGCAAAACATAGATAACAGATGATAATAAATAATAATTATGATAAGCCATAAAAGATAGTACAAATGTACCAGAATGGTTTGTAGAAGGAATTCAAATGTATTATGAGTGTAACTAAAGAATACATTTGTACAACTGAAAATCGCTCCTTTTCAATACGAAAAAATGTTAAGTTGTATTATGCGTCAAAATTAACTTATAAAATCATATTTTATAGTTTTTATGAAGTAAAAATATCAGGTAAAATGAAAAAAATGAAAGTTAAAAATTATAAATTAGAATCATTTTCTTGATCTAGTAGTCAAGGATCAAGACATATACTTGTGTTAACTTCGGGCATAAAATATGAACAATTCGTTTATAATATCAAAAATCTTAATTAATAAATAACGAGTAGACTCAAAATCTAAGTAAATACAACGACCCGTCACGATACACAGCAGTACGGTGAACGCCACACAACTATCTAGTTTCGTTCTGAGGCGATTCGGCCGACGGATGTCGTCCCTACTACGGCGACGCTCACGCCCTCTGTTGGTGTATACATTTAATTTTTGACTGTTTTATAAGCAGATTAAAATAGGTATTCATAATATTTCTAAAACTTATCATATAAAATCATGTTTTATAGTGTTTATGAAAAATCTGCTTAAATGAGATGTATGCAAGTTAATAATAATAAATTAGAATCATTTTCTTAATATAGTGGTCCAGGTTTCAAGAGATTAACTTGAGAATTGTGTGTTTTATAAGCAGTTCAAAAAATAAATATATATTATTCGTCAAAAATATCATATAAAATCATGTTTTAAAATTTTTATGAAGTACCTGCTTAAATGAGATGTATGCAAGTTAATAATAATAAATTAGAATCATTTTCTTAATATAGTGGTCCAGGTTTCAAGAGATTAACTTGAGAATTGTGTGTTTTATAAGCAGTTCAAAAAATAAATATATATTATTCGTCAAAATTATCATATAAAATCATGTTTTATAGTGTTTATGAAAAATCTGCTTAAATGACATGTATGCAAGTTAATAATAATAAATTAGAATCATTTTCTTAATATAGTGGTCCAGGTTTCAAGAGATTAACTTGAGAATTGTGTGTTTTATAAGCAGTTCAAAAAATAAATATATATTATTCGTCAAAAATATCATATAAAATCATGTTTTATAGTTTTTATGAAGTACCTGCTTAAATGAGATGTATGCAAGTTAATAATAATAAATTAGAATCATTTTCTTAATATAGTGGTCCAGGTTTCAAGAGATTAACTTGAGAATTGTGTTTTTTATTAGCAGTTCAAAACATAAATAATTAATATACGTCAAAATTATCATACAAAATCATGTTTTATAGTGTTTATGAAGAATCAGCTTACATAATATCTATAGAAGTTAATAATAATAAATTATAATCATTTTATTAATATAGTTGTCCAGGTTTCAAGAGATTAACTTGAGAATTGTGTGTTTTAGAAGCAGTTCAAAAAATAAATATATATTATTCGTCAAAATTATCATATAAAATCATGTTTTATAGTGTTTATGAAAAATCTGCTTAAATGACATGTATGCAAGTTAATAATAATAAATTAGAATCATTTTCTTAATATAGTGGTCCAGGTTTCAAGAGATTAACTTGAGAATTGTGTGTTTTATAAGCAGTTCAAAAAATAAATATATATTATTCGTCAAAAATATCATATAAAATCATGTTTTATAATTTTTATGAAGTACCTGCTTAAATGAGATGTATGCAAGTTAATAATAATAAATTAGAATCATTTTCTTAATATAGTGGTCCAGGTTTCAAGAGATTAACTTGAGAATTGTGTGTTTTATTAGCAGTTCAAAACATAAATAATTAATATACGTCAAAATTATCATACAAAATCATGTTTTATAGTGTTTATGAAGAATCAGCTTACATAATATCTATAGAAGTTAATAATAATAAATTATAATCATTTTATTAATATAGTTGTCCAGGTTTCAAGAGATTAACTTGAGAATTGTGTGTTTTAGAAGCAGTTCAAAAAATAAATATATATTATTCGTCAAAATTATCATATAAAATCATGTTTTATAGTGTTTATGAAAAATCTGCTTAAATGACATGTATGCAAGTTAATAATAATAAATTAGAATCATTTTCTTAATATAGTGGTCCAGGTTTCAAGAGATTAACTTGAGAATTGTGTGTTTTATAAGCAGTTCAAAAAATAAATATATATTATTCGTCAAAAATATCATATAAAATCATGTTTTAAAATTTTTATGAATTACCTGCTTAAATGAGATGTATGCAAGTTAATAATAATAAATTAGAATCATTTTCTTAATATAGTGGTCCAGGTTTCAAGAGATTAACTTGAGAATTGTGTGTTTTATAAGCAGTTCAAAAAATAAATATATATTATTCGTCAAAATTATCATATAAAATCATGTTTTATAGTGTTTATGAAAAATCTGCTTAAATGACATGTATGCAAGTTAATAATAATAAATTAGAATCATTTTCTTAATATAGTGGTCCAGGTTTCAAGAGATTAACTTGAGAATTGTGTGTTTTATAAGCAGTTCAAAAAATAAATATATATTATTCGTCAAAAATATCATATAAAATCATGTTTTATAGTTTTTATGAAGTACCTGCTTAAATGAGATGTATGCAAGTTAATAATAATAAATTAGAATCATTTTCTTAATATAGTGGTCCAGGTTTCAAGAGATTAACTTGAGAATTGTGTGTTTTATTAGCAGTTCAAAACATAAATAATTAATATACGTCAAAATTATCATACAAAATCATGTTTTATAGTGTTTATGAAGAATCAGCTTACATAATATCTATAGAAGTTAATAATAATAAATTATAATCATTTTATTAATATAGTTGTCCAGGTTTCAAGAGATTAACTTGAGAATTGTGTGTTTTAGAAGCAGTTCAAAAAATAAATATATATTATTCGTCAAAATTATCATATAAAATCATGTTTTATAGTGTTTATGAAAAATCTGCTTAAATGACATGTATGCAAGTTAATAATAATAAATTAGAATCATTTTCTTAATATAGTGGTCCAGGTTTCAAGAGATTAACTTGAGAATTGTGTGTTTTATAAGCAGTTCAAAAAATAAATATATATTATTCGTCAAAAATATCATATAAAATCATGTTTTATAATTTTTATGAAGTACCTGCTTAAATGAGATGTATGCAAGTTAATAATAATAAATTAGAATCATTTTCTTAATATAGTGGTCCAGGTTTCAAGAGATTAACTTGAGAATTGTGTGTTTTATAAGCAGTTCAAAAAATAAATATATATTATTCGTCAAAATTATCATATAAAATCATGTTTTATAGTGTTTATGAAAAATCTGCTTAAATGACATGTATGCAAGTTAATAATAATAAATTAGAATCATTTTCTTAATATAGTGGTCCAGGTTTCAAGAGATTAACTTGAGAATTGTGTGTTTTATAAGCAGTTCAAAAAATAAATATATATTATTCGTCAAAAATATCATATAAAATCATGTTTTATAGTTTTTATGAAGTACCTGCTTAAATGAGATGTATGCAAGTTAATAATAATAAATTAGAATCATTTTCTTAATATAGTGGTCTAGGTTTCAAGAGATTAACTTGAGAATTGTGTGTTTTATAAGCAGTTCAATACATATATAATTAATATACGTGAAAATTATCATATAAAATCATGTTTTATAGTGTTTATGAAAAATCTGCTTAAATGAGATGTATACAAGTTAATAATAATAAATTAGAATCATTTTCTTAATATAGTGGTCCAGGTTTCAAGAGATTAACTTGAGAATTGTGTGTTTTATAAGCAGTTCAAAAAATGAATTTTTAATATTCGTCAAAATTATCATATAAAATCATGTTTTATAGCGTTATTGAAGTATCAGCTTAAATGAAATGTATGCTAGTTAATAATGGTAAATTAGAATAATTTTTTTAATCTAATGGTCTGACTTTCATGACACTAACTTGAGAATTCACTGTTTTATAAGCAGTTCAAAATATGAATTTAAAATACGAGTCAAAATAATCATAAAAAAACATGTTTTATAGTGTTTATGAAGTATCAGCTTATATGATATATATGGAAGTTGGTAATGGTAAATAAGAATCATATACTTAATCTAATGGTCTGGATTTCATGACACTAACTTTTTGTTACACTAATATTAATTGACTATCAATTATATTCAATATCCATTACTCGTACTATGCATAAAACTATTATTATTATCAGGATCGTCCAGTCCATTTTCAACGTAGGATGTTGAAACTTTCCCATGTGGTAGAAATGGTAATTCATGTTTCAATATGTCCTGAGTATATCTGGTGTACAGCCATCTAAAAAAAAATAGTAAGTTAAATATGTATAATGGTTGGAGGACAAAATGTCACTACTAGATACCATAAGGAGAACGACAATTTTTATATAACAACTAGTACGTGGACAACACTGAGTAATTCAGAAAAGGAAACTATCAAAACATAAACTAACAGACAAACTTCATTTTTATACAAAATACATGAAAGGAATTTACAATTGAAACTTAAATACAAAAACGAATGTAGAACTGCAAAACATAGATAACAGATGATAATAAATAATAATTATGATAAGCCATAAAAGATAGTACAAATGTACCAGAATGGTTTGTAGAAGGAATTCAAATGTATTATGAGTGTAACTAAAGAATACATTTGTACAACTGAAAATCGCTCCTTTTCAATACGAAAAAATGTTAAGTTGTATTATGCGTCAAAATTAACTTATAAAATCATATTTTATAGTTTTTATGAAGTAAAAATATCAGGTAAAATGAAAAAAATGAAAGTTAAAAATTATAAATTAGAATCATTTTCTTGATCTAGTAGTCAAGGATCAAGACATATACTTGTGTTAACTTCGGGCATAAAATATGAACAATTCGTTTATAATATCAAAAATCTTAATTAATAAATAACGAGTAGACTCAAAATCTAAGTAAATACAACGACCCGTCACGATACACAGCAGTACGGTGAACGCCACACAACTATCTAGTTTCGTTCTGAGGCGATTCGGCCGACGGATGTCGTCCCTACTACGGCGACGCTCACGCCCTCTGTTGGTGTATACATTTAATTTTTGACTGTTTTATAAGCAGATTAAAATAGGTATTCATAATATTTCTAAAACTTATCATATAAAATCATGTTTTATAGTGTTTATGAAAAATCTGCTTAAATGAGATGTATGCAAGTTAATAATAATAAATTAGAATCCTTTTAATTATACAGTGGTCCAGGTTTCAAGAGATTAACTTGAGAATTGTGTGTTTTATAAGCAGTTCAAAACATAAATAATTAATATACGTCAAAATTATCATACAAAATCATGTTTTATAGTGTTTATGAAGAATCAGCTTACATAATATCTATAGAAGTTAATAATAGTAAATTAGAATCATTTTCTTAATATAGTGGTCCAGGTTTCAAGAGATTAACTTGAGAATTGTGTGTTTTATAAGCAGTTCAAAAAATAAATATATATTATTCGTCAAAATTATCATATAAAATCATGTTTTATAGTGTTTATGAAAAATCTGCTTAAATGAGATGTATACAAGTTAATAATAATAAATTAGAATCATTTTCTTAATATAGTGGTCCAGGTTTCAAGAGATTAACTTGAGAATTGTGTGTTTTATAAGCAGTTCAAAAAATAAATATATATTATTCGTCAAAAATATCATATAAAATCATGTTTTATAATTTTTATGAAGTACCTGCTTAAATGAGATGTATGCAAGTTAATAATAATAAATTAGAATCATTTTCTTAATATAGTGGTCCAGGTTTCAAGAGATTAACTTGAGAATTGTGTGTTTTATTAGCAGTTCAAAACATAAATAATTAATATACGTCAAAATTATCATACAAAATCATGTTTTATAGTGTTTATGAAGAATCAGCTTACATAATATCTATAGAAGTTAATAATAATAAATTATAATCATTTTATTAATATAGTTGTCCAGGTTTCAAGAGATTAACTTGAGAATTGTGTGTTTTAGAAGCAGTTCAAAAAATAAATATATATTATTCGTCAAAATTATCATATAAAATCATGTTTTATAGTGTTTATGAAAAATCTGCTTAAATGACATGTATGCAAGTTAATAATAATAAATTAGAATCATTTTCTTAATATAGTGGTCCAGGTTTCAAGAGATTAACTTGAGAATTGTGTGTTTTATAAGCAGTTCAAAAAATAAATATATATTATTCGTCAAAAATATCATATAAAATCATGTTTTAAAATTTTTATGAATTACCTGCTTAAATGAGATGTATGCAAGTTAATAATAATAAATTAGAATCATTTTCTTAATATAGTGGTCCAGGTTTCAAGAGATTAACTTGAGAATTGTGTGTTTTATAAGCAGTTCAAAAAATAAATATATATTATTCGTCAAAATTATCATATAAAATCATGTTTTATAGTGTTTATGAAAAATCTGCTTAAATGACATGTATGCAAGTTAATAATAATAAATTAGAATCATTTTCTTAATATAGTGGTCCAGGTTTCAAGAGATTAACTTGAGAATTGTGTGTTTTATAAGCAGTTCAAAAAATAAATATATATTATTCGTCAAAAATATCATATAAAATCATGTTTTATAGTTTTTATGAAGTACCTGCTTAAATGAGATGTATGCAAGTTAATAATAATAAATTAGAATCATTTTCTTAATATAGTGGTCCAGGTTTCAAGAGATTAACTTGAGAATTGTGTGTTTTATTAGCAGTTCAAAACATAAATAATTAATATACGTCAAAATTATCATACAAAATCATGTTTTATAGTGTTTATGAAGAATCAGCTTACATAATATCTATAGAAGTTAATAATAATAAATTATAATCATTTTATTAATATAGTTGTCCAGGTTTCAAGAGATTAACTTGAGAATTGTGTGTTTTAGAAGCAGTTCAAAAAATAAATATATATTATTCGTCAAAATTATCATATAAAATCATGTTTTATAGTGTTTATGAAAAATCTGCTTAAATGACATGTATGCAAGTTAATAATAATAAATTAGAATCATTTTCTTAATATAGTGGTCCAGGTTTCAAGAGATTAACTTGAGAATTGTGTGTTTTATAAGCAGTTCAAAAAATAAATATATATTATTCGTCAAAAATATCATATAAAATCATGTTTTATAATTTTTATGAAGTACCTGCTTAAATGAGATGTATGCAAGTTAATAATAATAAATTAGAATCATTTTCTTAATATAGTGGTCCAGGTTTCAAGAGATTAACTTGAGAATTGTGTGTTTTATTAGCAGTTCAAAACATAAATAATTAATATACGTCAAAATTATCATACAAAATCATGTTTTATAGTGTTTATGAAGAATCAGCTTACATAATATCTATAGAAGTTAATAATAATAAATTATAATCATTTTATTAATATAGTTGTCCAGGTTTCAAGAGATTAACTTGAGAATTGTGTGTTTTAGAAGCAGTTCAAAAAATAAATATATATTATTCGTCAAAATTATCATATAAAATCATGTTTTATAGTGTTTATGAAAAATCTGCTTAAATGACATGTATGCAAGTTAATAATAATAAATTAGAATCATTTTCTTAATATAGTGGTCCAGGTTTCAAGAGATTAACTTGAGAATTGTGTGTTTTATAAGCAGTTCAAAAAATAAATATATATTATTCGTCAAAAATATCATATAAAATCATGTTTTATAATTTTTATGAAGTACCTGCTTAAATGAGATGTATGCAAGTTAATAATAATAAATTAGAATCATTTTCTTAATATAGTGGTCCAGGTTTCAAGAGATTAACTTGAGAATTGTGTGTTTTATAAGCAGTTCAAAAATAAATATATATTATTCGTCAAAATTATCATATAAAATCATGTTTTATAGTGTTTATGAAAAATCTGCTTAAATGACATGTATGCAAGTTAATAATAATAAATTAGAATCATTTTCTTAATATAGTGGTCCAGGTTTCAAGAGATTAACTTGAGAATTGTGTGTTTTATAAGCAGTTCAATACATATATAATTAATATACGTGAAAATTATCATATAAAATCATGTTTTATAGTGTTTATGAAAAATCTGCTTAAATGAGATGTATACAAGTTAATAATAATAAATTAGAATCATTTTCTTAATATAGTGGTCCAGGTTTCAAGAGATTAACTTGAGAATTGTGTGTTTTATGAGCAGTTCAAAAAATGAATTTTTAATATTCGTCAAAATTATCATATAAAATCATGTTTTATAGCGTTATTGAAGTATCAGCTTAAATGAAATGTATGCTAGTTAATAATGGTAAATTAGAATAATTTTTTTAATCTAATGGTCTGACTTTCATGACACTAACTTGAGAATTCACTGTTTTATAAGCAGTTCAAAATATGAATTTAAAATACGAGTCAAAATAATCATAAAAAAACATGTTTTATAGTGTTTATGAAGTATCAGCTTATATGATATATATGGAAGTTGGTAATGGTAAATAAGAATCATATACTTAATCTAATGGTCTGGATTTCATGACACTAACTTTTTGTTACACTAATATTAATTGACTATCAATTATATTCAATATCCATTACTCGTACTATGCATAAAACTATTATTATTATCAGGATCGTCCAGTCCATTTTCAACGTAGGATGTTGAAACTTTCCCATGTGGTAGAAATGGTAATTCATGTTTCAATATGTCCTGAGTATATCTGGTGTACAGCCATCTAAAAAAAAATAGTAAGTTAAATATGTATAATGGTTGGAGGACAAAATGTCACTACTAGATACCATAAGGAGAACGACAATTTTTATATAACAACTAGTACGTGGACAACACTGAGTAATTCAGAAAAGGAAACTATCAAAACATAAACTAACAGACAAACTTCATTTTTATACAAAATACATGAAAGGAATTTACAATTGAAACTTAAATACAAAAACGAATGTAGAACTGCAAAACATAGATAACAGATGATAATAAATAATAATTATGATAAGCCATAAAAGATAGTACAAATGTACCAGAATGGTTTGTAGAAGGAATTCAAATGTATTATGAGTGTAACTAAAGAATACATTTGTACAACTGAAAATCGCTCCTTTTCAATACGAAAAAATGTTAAGTTGTATTATGCGTCAAAATTAACTTATAAAATCATATTTTATAGTTTTTATGAAGTAAAAATATCAGGTAAAATGAAAAAAATGAAAGTTAAAAATTATAAATTAGAATCATTTTCTTGATCTAGTAGTCAAGGATCAAGACATATACTTGTGTTAACTTCGGGCATAAAATATGAACAATTCGTTTATAATATCAAAAATCTTAATTAATAAATAACGAGTAGACTCAAAATCTAAGTAAATACAACGACCCGTCACGATACACAGCAGTACGGTGAACGCCACACAACTATCTAGTTTCGTTCTGAGGCGATTCGGCCGACGGATGTCGTCCCTACTACGGCGACGCTCACGCCCTCTGTTGGTGTATACATTTAATTTTTGACTGTTTTATAAGCAGATTAAAATAGGTATTCATAATATTTCTAAAACTTATCATATAAAATCATGTTTTATAGTGTTTATGAAAAATCTGCTTAAATGAGATGTATGCAAGTTAATAATAATAAATTAGAATCCTTTTAATTATACAGTGGTCCAGGTTTCAAGAGATTAACTTGAGAATTGTGTGTTTTATAAGCAGTTCAAAACATAAATAATTAATATACGTCAAAATTATCATACAAAATCATGTTTTATAGTGTTTATGAAGAATCAGCTTACATAATATCTATAGAAGTTAATAATAGTAAATTAGAATCATTTTCTTAATATAGTGGTCCAGGTTTCAAGAGATTAACTTGAGAATTGTGTGTTTTATAAGCAGTTCAAAAAATAAATATATATTATTCGTCAAAATTATCATATAAAATCATGTTTTATAGTGTTTATGAAAAATCTGCTTAAATGAGATGTATACAAGTTAATAATAATAAATTAGAATCCTTTTAATTATACAGTGGTCCAGGTTTCAAGAGATTAACTTGAGAATTGTGTTTTTTATAAGCAGTTCAAAACATAAATAATTAATATACGTCAAAATTATCATACAAAATCATGTTTTATAGTGTTTATGAAGAATCAGCTTACATAATATCTATAGAAGTTAATAATAATAAATTATAATCATTTTCTTAATATAGTGGTCCAGGTTTCAAGAGATTAACTTGAGAATTGTGTGTTTTATAAGCAGTTCAAAAAATAAATATATATTATTCGTCAAAATTATCATATAAAATCATGTTTTATAGTGTTTATGAAAAATCTGCTTAAATGAGATGTATACAAGTTAATAATAATAAATTAGAATCCTTTTAATTATACAGTGGTCCAGGTTTCAAGAGATTAACTTGAGAATTGTGTTTTTTATAAGCAGTTCAAAACATAAATAATTAATATACGTCAAAATTATCATACAAAATCATGTTTTATAGTGTTTATGAAGAATCAGCTTACATAATATCTATAGAAGTTAATAATAATAAATTATAATCATTTTATTAATATAGTTGTCCAGGTTTCAAGAGATTAACTTGAGAATTGTGTGTTTTAGAAGCAGTTCAAAAAATAAATATATATTATTCGTCAAAATTATCATATAAAATCATGTTTTATAGTGTTTATGAAAAATCTGCTTAAATGACATGTATGCAAGTTAATAATAATAAATTAGAATCATTTTCTTAATATAGTGGTCCAGGTTTCAAGAGATTAACTTGAGAATTGTGTGTTTTATAAGCAGTTCAAAAAATAAATATATATTATTCGTCAAAAATATCATATAAAATCATGTTTTATAATTTTTATGAAGTACCTGCTTAAATGAGATGTATGCAAGTTAATAATAATAAATTAGAATCATTTTCTTAATATAGTGGTCCAGGTTTCAAGAGATTAACTTGAGAATTGTGTGTTTTATAAGCAGTTCAAAAAATAAATATATATTATTCGTCAAAATTATCATATAAAATCATGTTTTATAATGTTTATGAAAAATCTGCTTAAATGACATGTATGCAAGTTAATAATAATAAATTAGAATCATTTTCTTAATATAGTGGTCCAGGTTTCAAGAGATTAACTTGAGAATTGTGTGTTTTATAAGCAGTTCAAAAAATAAATATATATTATTCGTCAAAAATATCATATAAAATCATGTTTTATAGTTTTTATGAAGTACCTGCTTAAATGAGATGTATGCAAGTTAATAATAATAAATAAGAATCATTTTCTTAATATAGTGGTCCAGGTTTCAAGAGATTAACTTGAGAATTGTGTGTTTTATTAGCAGTTCAAAAAATAAATATATATTATTCGTCAAAAATATCATATAAAATCATGTTTTATAGTTTTTATGAAGTACCTGCTTAAATGAGATGTATACAAGTTAATAATAATAAATTAGAATCATTTTCTTAATATAGTGGTCCAGGTTTCAAGAGATTAACTTGAGAATTGTGTGTTTTATAAGCAGTTCAATACATATATAATTAATATACGTGAAAATTATCATATAAAATCATGTTTTATAGTGTTTATGAAAAATCTGCTTAAATGAGATGTATACAAGTTAATAATAATAAATTAGAATCATTTTCTTAATATAGTGGTCCAGGTTTCAAGAGATTAACTTGAGAATTGTGTGTTTTATAAGCAGTTCAAAAAATGAATTTTTAATATTCGTCAAAATTATCATATAAAATCATGTTTTATAGCGTTATTGAAGTATCAGCTTAAATGAAATGTATGCTAGTTAATAATGGTAAATTAGAATAATTTTTTTAATCTAATGGTCTGACTTTCATGACACTAACTTGAGAATTCACTGTTTTATAAGCAGTTAAAAATATGAATTTAAAATACGAGTCAAAATAATCATAAAAAAACATGTTTTATAGTGTTTATGAAGTATCAGCTTATATGATATATATGGAAGTTGGTAATGGTAAATAAGAATCATATACTTAATCTAATGGTCTGGATTTCATGACACTAACTTTTTGTTAGACTAATATTAATTGACTATCAATTATATTCAATATCCATTACTCGTACTATGCATAAAACTATTATTATTATCAGGATCGTCCAGTCCATTTTCAACGTAGGATGTTGAAACTTTCCCATGTGGTAGAAATGGTAATTCATGTTTCAATATGTCCTGAGTATATCTGGTGTACAGCCATCTAAAAAAAAATAGTAAGTTAAATATGTATAATGGTTGGAGGACAAAATGTCACTACTAGATACCATAAGGAGAACGACAATTTTTATATAACAACTAGTACGTGGACAACACTGAGTAATTCAGAAAAGGAAACTATCAAAACATAAACTAACAGACAAACTTCATTTTTATACAAAATACATGAAAGGAATTTACAATTGAAACTTAAATACAAAAACGAATGTAGAACTGCAAAACATAGATAACAGATGATAATAAATAATAATTATGATAAGCCATAAAAGATAGTACAAATGTACCAGAATGGTTTGTAGAAGGAATTCAAATGTATTATGAGTGTAACTAAAGAATACATTTGTACAACTGAAAATCGCTCCTTTTCAATACGAAAAAATGTTAAGTTGTATTATGCGTCAAAATTAACTTATAAAATCATATTTTATAGTTTTTATGAAGTAAAAATATCAGGTAAAATGAAAAAAATGAAAGTTAAAAATTATAAATTAGAATCATTTTCTTGATCTAGTAGTCAAGGATCAAGACATATACTTGTGTTAACTTCGGGCATAAAATATGAACAATTCGTTTATAATATCAAAAATCTTAATTAATAAATAACGAGTAGACTCAAAATCTAAGTAAATACAACGACCCGTCACGATACACAGCAGTACGGTGAACGCCACACAACTATCTAGTTTCGTTCTGAGGCGATTCGGCCGACGGATGTCGTCCCTACTACGGCGACGCTCACGCCCTCTGTTGGTGTATACATTTAATTTTTGACTGTTTTATAAGCAGATTAAAATAGGTATTCATAATATTTCTAAAACTTATCATATAAAATCATGTTTTATAGTGTTTATGAAAAATCTGCTTAAATGAGATGTATACAAGTTAATAATAATAAATTAGAATCCTTTTAATTATACAGTGGTCCAGGTTTCAAGAGATTAACTTGAGAATTGTGTTTTTTATAAGCAGTTCAAAACATAAATAATTAATATACGTCAAAATTATCATACAAAATCATGTTTTATAGTGTTTATGAAGAATCAGCTTACATAATATCTATAGAAGTTAATAATAATAAATTATAATCATTTTATTAATATAGTTGTCCAGGTTTCAAGAGATTAACTTGAGAATTGTGTGTTTTAGAAGCAGTTCAAAAAATAAATATATATTATTCGTCAAAATTATCATATAAAATCATGTTTTATAGTGTTTATGAAAAATCTGCTTAAATGAGATGTATGCAAGTTAATAATAATAAATTAGAATCATTTTCTTAATATAGTGGTCCAGGTTTCAAGAGATTAACTTGAGAATTGTGTGTTTTATTAGCAGTTCAAAAAATAAATATATATTATTCGTCAAAAATATCATATAAAATCATGTTTTATAGTTTTTATGAAGTACCTGCTTAAATGAGATGTATACAAGTTAATAATAATAAATTAGAATCATTTTCTTAATATAGTGGTCCAGGTTTCAAGAGATTAACTTGAGAATTGTGTGTTTTATAAGCAGTTCAATACATATATAATTAATATACGTGAAAATTATCATATAAAATCATGTTTTATAGTGTTTATGAAAAATCTGCTTAAATGAGATGTATACAAGTTAATAATAATAAATTAGAATCATTTTCTTAATATAGTGGTCCAGGTTTCAAGAGATTAACTTGAGAATTGTGTGTTTTATAAGCAGTTCAAAAAATGAATTTTTAATATTCGTCAAAATTATCATATAAAATCATGTTTTATAGCGTTATTGAAGTATCAGCTTAAATGAAATGTATGCTAGTTAATAATGGTAAATTAGAATAATTTTTTTAATCTAATGGTCTGACTTTCATGACACTAACTTGAGAATTCACTGTTTTATAAGCAGTTAAAAATATGAATTTAAAATACGAGTCAAAATAATCATAAAAAAACATGTTTTATAGTGTTTATGAAGTATCAGCTTATATGATATATATGGAAGTTGGTAATGGTAAATAAGAATCATATACTTAATCTAATGGTCTGGATTTCATGACACTAACTTTTTGTTACACTAATATTAATTGACTATCAATTATATTCAATATCCATTACTCGTACTATGCATAAAACTATTATTATTATCAGGATCGTCCAGTCCATTTTCAACGTAGGATGTTGAAACTTTCCCATGTGGTAGAAATGGTAATTCATGTTTCAATATGTCCTGAGTATATCTGGTGTACAGCCATCTAAAAAAAAATAGTAAGTTAAATATGTATAATGGTTGGAGGACAAAATGTCACTACTAGATACCATAAGGAGAACGACAATTTTTATATAACAACTAGTACGTGGACAACACTGAGTAATTCAGAAAAGGAAACTATCAAAACATAAACTAACAGACAAACTTCATTTTTATACAAAATACATGAAAGGAATTTACAATTGAAACTTAAATACAAAAACGAATGTAGAACTGCAAAACATAGATAACAGATGATAATAAATAATAATTATGATAAGCCATAAAAGATAGTACAAATGTACCAGAATGGTTTGTAGAAGGAATTCAAATGTATTATGAGTGTAACTAAAGAATACATTTGTACAACTGAAAATCGCTCCTTTTCAATACGAAAAAATGTTAAGTTGTATTATGCGTCAAAATTAACTTATAAAATCATATTTTATAGTTTTTATGAAGTAAAAATATCAGGTAAAATGAAAAAAATGAAAGTTAAAAATTATAAATTAGAATCATTTTCTTGATCTAGTAGTCAAGGATCAAGACATATACTTGTGTTAACTTCGGGCATAAAATATGAACAATTCGTTTATAATATCAAAAATCTTAATTAATAAATAACGAGTAGACTCAAAATCTAAGTAAATACAACGACCCGTCACGATACACAGCAGTACGGTGAACGCCACACAACTATCTAGTTTCGTTCTGAGGCGATTCGGCCGACGGATGTCGTCCCTACTACGGCGACGCTCACGCCCTCTGTTGGTGTATACATTTAATTTTTGACTGTTTTATAAGCAGATTAAAATAGGTATTCATAATATTTCTAAAACTTATCATATAAAATCATGTTTTATAGTGTTTATGAAAAATCTGCTTAAATGAGATGTATGCAAGTTAATAATAATAAATTAGAATCCTTTTAATTATACAGTGGTCCAGGTTTCAAGAGATTAACTTGAGAATTGTGTGTTTTATAAGCAGTTCAAAACATAAATAATTAATATACGTCAAAATTATCATACAAAATCATGTTTTATAGTGTTTATGAAGAATCAGCTTACATAATATATATAGAAGTTAATAATAGTAAATTAGAATCATTTTCTTAATATAGTGGTCCAGGTTTCAAGAGATTAACTTGAGAATTGTGTGTTTTATTAGCAGTTCAAAAAATAAATATATATTATTCGTCAAAAATATCATATAAAATCATGTTTTATAGTTTTTATGAAGTACCTGCTTAAATGAGATGTATACAAGTTAATAATAATAAATTAGAATCATTTTCTTAATATAGTGGTCCAGGTTTCAAGAGATTAACTTGAGAATTGTGTGTTTTATAAGCAGTTCAAAAAATAAATATATATTATTCGTCAAAAATATCATATAAAATCATGTTTTAAAATTTTTATGAAGTACCTGCTTAAATGAGATGTATGCAAGTTAATAATAATAAATTAGAATCATTTTCTTAATATAGTGGTCCAGGTTTCAAGAGATTAACTTGAGAATTGTGTGTTTTATAAGCAGTTCAAAAAATAAATATATATTATTCGTCAAAATTATCATATAAAATCATGTTTTATAGTGTTTATGAAAAATCTGCTTAAATGACATGTATGCAAGTTAATAATAATAAATTAGAATCATTTTCTTAATATAAAGGTCCAGGTTTCAAGAGATTAACTTGAGAATTGTGTGTTTTATAAGCAGTTCAAAAAATAAATATATATTATTCGTCAAAAATATCATATAAAATCATGTTTTATAGTTTTTATGAAGTACCTGCTTAAATGAGATGTATGCTAGTTAATAATAATAAATTAGAATCATTTTCTTAATATAGTGGTCCAGGTTTCAAGAGATTAACTTGAGAATTGTGTGTTTTATTAGCAGTTCAAAACATAAATAATTAATATACGTCAAAATTATCATACAAAATCATGTTTTATAGTGTTTATGAAAAATCTGCTTAAATGACATGTATGCAAGTTAATAATAATAAATTAGAATCATTTTCTTAATATAGTGGTCCAGGTTTCAAGAGATTAACTTGAGAATTGTGTGTTTTATAAGCAGTTCAAAAAATAAATATATATTATTCGTCAAAAATATCATATAAAATCATGTTTTATAATTTTTATGAAGTACCTGCTTAAATGAGATGTATGCAAGTTAATAATAATAAATTAGAATCATTTTCTTAATATAGTGGTCCAGGTTTCAAGAGATTAACTTGAGAATTGTGTGTTTTATAAGCAGTTCAAAAAATAAATATATATTATTCGTCAAAATTATCATATAAAATCATGTTTTATAGTGTTTATGAAAAATCTGCTTAAATGACATGTATGCAAGTTAATAATAATAAATTAGAATCATTTTCTTAATATAGTGGTCCAGGTTTCAAGAGATTAACTTGAGAATTGTGTGTTTTATAAGCAGTTCAAAAAATGAATTTTTAATATTCGTCAAAATTATCATATAAAATCATGTTTTATAGCGTTATTGAAGTATCAGCTTAAATGAAATGTATGCTAGTTAATAATGGTAAATTAGAATAATTTTTTTAATCTAATGGTCTGACTTTCATGACACTAACTTGAGAATTCACTGTTTTATAAGCAGTTAAAAATATGAATTTAAAATACGAGTCAAAATAATCATAAAAAAACATGTTTTATAGTGTTTATGAAGTATCAGCTTATATGATATATATGGAAGTTGGTAATGGTAAATAAGAATCATATACTTAATCTAATGGTCTGGATTTCATGACACTAACTTTTTGTTAGACTAATATTAATTGACTATCAATTATATTCAATATCCATTACTCGTACTATGCATAAAACTATTATTATTATCAGGATCGTCCAGTCCATTTTCAACGTAGGATGTTGAAACTTTCCCATGTGGTAGAAATGGTAATTCATGTTTCAATATGTCCTGAGTATATCTGGTGTACAGCCATCTAAAAAAAAATAGTAAGTTAAATATGTATAATGGTTGGAGGACAAAATGTCACTACTAGATACCATAAGGAGAACGACAATTTTTATATAACAACTAGTACGTGGACAACACTGAGTAATTCAGAAAAGGAAACTATCAAAACATAAACTAACAGACAAACTTCATTTTTATACAAAATACATGAAAGGAATTTACAATTGAAACTTAAATACAAAAACGAATGTAGAACTGCAAAACATAGATAACAGATGATAATAAATAATAATTATGATAAGCCATAAAAGATAGTACAAATGTACCAGAATGGTTTGTAGAAGGAATTCAAATGTATTATGAGTGTAACTAAAGAATACATTTGTACAACTGAAAATCGCTCCTTTTCAATACGAAAAAATGTTAAGTTGTATTATGCGTCAAAATTAACTTATAAAATCATATTTTATAGTTTTTATGAAGTAAAAATATCAGGTAAAATGAAAAAAATGAAAGTTAAAAATTATAAATTAGAATCATTTTCTTGATCTAGTAGTCAAGGATCAAGACATATACTTGTGTTAACTTCGGGCATAAAATATGAACAATTCGTTTATAATATCAAAAATCTTAATTAATAAATAACGAGTAGACTCAAAATCTAAGTAAATACAACGACCCGTCACGATACACAGCAGTACGGTGAACGCCACACAACTATCTAGTTTCGTTCTGAGGCGATTCGGCCGACGGATGTCGTCCCTACTACGGCGACGCTCACGCCCTCTGTTGGTGTATACATTTAATTTTTGACTGTTTTATAAGCAGATTAAAATAGGTATTCATAATATTTCTAAAACTTATCATATAAAATCATGTTTTATAGTGTTTATGAAAAATCTGCTTAAATGAGATGTATACAAGTTAATAATAATAAATTAGAATCCTTTTAATTATACAGTGGTCCAGGTTTCAAGAGATTAACTTGAGAATTGTGTTTTTTATAAGCAGTTCAAAACATAAATAATTAATATACGTCAAAATTATCATACAAAATCATGTTTTATAGTGTTTATGAAGAATCAGCTTACATAATATCTATAGAAGTTAATAATAATAAATTAGAATCATTTTCTTAATATAGTGGTCCAGGTTTCAAGAGATTAACTTGAGAATTGTGTGTTTTATAAGCAGTTCAAAAAATGAATTTTTAATATTCGTCAAAATTATCATATAAAATCATGTTTTATAGCGTTATTGAAGTATCAGCTTAAATGAAATGTATGCTAGTTAATAATGGTAAATTAGAATAATTTTTTTAATCTAATGGTCTGACTTTCATGACACTAACTTGAGAATTCACTGTTTTATAAGCAGTTAAAAATATGAATTTAAAATACGAGTCAAAATAATCATAAAAAAACATGTTTTATAGTGTTTATGAAGTATCAGCTTATATGATATATATGGAAGTTGGTAATGGTAAATAAGAATCATATACTTAATCTAATGGTCTGGATTTCATGACACTAACTTTTTGTTAGACTAATATTAATTGACTATCAATTATATTCAATATCCATTACTCGTACTATGCATAAAACTATTATTATTATCAGGATCGTCCAGTCCATTTTCAACGTAGGATGTTGAAACTTTCCCATGTGGTAGAAATGGTAATTCATGTTTCAATATGTCCTGAGTATATCTGGTGTACAGCCATCTAAAAAAAAATAGTAAGTTAAATATGTATAATGGTTGGAGGACAAAATGTCACTACTAGATACCATAAGGAGAACGACAATTTTTATATAACAACTAGTACGTGGACAACACTGAGTAATTCAGAAAAGGAAACTATCAAAACATAAACTAACAGACAAACTTCATTTTTATACAAAATACATGAAAGGAATTTACAATTGAAACTTAAATACAAAAACGAATGTAGAACTGCAAAACATAGATAACAGATGATAATAAATAATAATTATGATAAGCCATAAAAGATAGTACAAATGTACCAGAATGGTTTGTAGAAGGAATTCAAATGTATTATGAGTGTAACTAAAGAATACATTTGTACAACTGAAAATCGCTCCTTTTCAATACGAAAAAATGTTAAGTTGTATTATGCGTCAAAATTAACTTATAAAATCATATTTTATAGTTTTTATGAAGTAAAAATATCAGGTAAAATGAAAAAAATGAAAGTTAAAAATTATAAATTAGAATCATTTTCTTGATCTAGTAGTCAAGGATCAAGACATATACTTGTGTTAACTTCGGGCATAAAATATGAACAATTCGTTTATAATATCAAAAATCTTAATTAATAAATAACGAGTAGACTCAAAATCTAAGTAAATACAACGACCCGTCACGATACACAGCAGTACGGTGAACGCCACACAACTATCTAGTTTCGTTCTGAGGCGATTCGGCCGACGGATGTCGTCCCTACTACGGCGACGCTCACGCCCTCTGTTGGTGTATACATTTAATTTTTGACTGTTTTATAAGCAGATTAAAATAGGTATTCATAATATTTCTAAAACTTATCATATAAAATCATGTTTTATAGTGTTTATGAAAAATCTGCTTAAATGAGATGTATACAAGTTAATAATAATAAATTAGAATCCTTTTAATTATACAGTGGTCCAGGTTTCAAGAGATTAACTTGAGAATTGTGTTTTTTATAAGCAGTTCAAAACATAAATAATTAATATACGTCAAAATTATCATACAAAATCATGTTTTATAGTGTTTATGAAGAATCAGCTTACATAATATCTATAGAAGTTAATAATAATAAATTATAATCATTTTATTAATATAGTTGTCCAGGTTTCAAGAGATTAACTTGAGAATTGTGTGTTTTAGAAGCAGTTCAAAAAATAAATATATATTATTCGTCAAAATTATCATATAAAATCATGTTTTATAGTGTTTATGAAAAATCTGCTTAAATGAGATGTATGCAAGTTAATAATAATAAATTAGAATCATTTTCTTAATATAGTGGTCCAGGTTTCAAGAGATTAACTTGAGAATTGTGTGTTTTATTAGCAGTTCAAAAAATAAATATATATTATTCGTCAAAAATATCATATAAAATCATGTTTTATAGTTTTTATGAAGTACCTGCTTAAATGAGATGTATACAAGTTAATAATAATAAATTAGAATCATTTTCTTAATATAGTGGTCCAGGTTTCAAGAGATTAACTTGAGAATTGTGTGTTTTATAAGCAGTTCAATACATATATAATTAATATACGTGAAAATTATCATATAAAATCATGTTTTATAGTGTTTATGAAAAATCTGCTTAAATGAGATGTATACAAGTTAATAATAATAAATTAGAATCATTTTCTTAATATAGTGGTCCAGGTTTCAAGAGATTAACTTGAGAATTGTGTGTTTTATAAGCAGTTCAAAAAATGAATTTTTAATATTCGTCAAAATTATCATATAAAATCATGTTTTATAGCGTTATTGAAGTATCAGCTTAAATGAAATGTATGCTAGTTAATAATGGTAAATTAGAATAATTTTTTTAATCTAATGGTCTGACTTTCATGACACTAACTTGAGAATTCACTGTTTTATAAGCAGTTAAAAATATGAATTTAAAATACGAGTCAAAATAATCATAAAAAAACATGTTTTATAGTGTTTATGAAGTATCAGCTTATATGATATATATGGAAGTTGGTAATGGTAAATAAGAATCATATACTTAATCTAATGGTCTGGATTTCATGACACTAACTTTTTGTTACACTAATATTAATTGACTATCAATTATATTCAATATCCATTACTCGTACTATGCATAAAACTATTATTATTATCAGGATCGTCCAGTCCATTTTCAACGTAGGATGTTGAAACTTTCCCATGTGGTAGAAATGGTAATTCATGTTTCAATATGTCCTGAGTATATCTGGTGTACAGCCATCTAAAAAAAAATAGTAAGTTAAATATGTATAATGGTTGGAGGACAAAATGTCACTACTAGATACCATAAGGAGAACGACAATTTTTATATAACAACTAGTACGTGGACAACACTGAGTAATTCAGAAAAGGAAACTATCAAAACATAAACTAACAGACAAACTTCATTTTTATACAAAATACATGAAAGGAATTTACAATTGAAACTTAAATACAAAAACGAATGTAGAACTGCAAAACATAGATAACAGATGATAATAAATAATAATTATGATAAGCCATAAAAGATAGTACAAATGTACCAGAATGGTTTGTAGAAGGAATTCAAATGTATTATGAGTGTAACTAAAGAATACATTTGTACAACTGAAAATCGCTCCTTTTCAATACGAAAAAATGTTAAGTTGTATTATGCGTCAAAATTAACTTATAAAATCATATTTTATAGTTTTTATGAAGTAAAAATATCAGGTAAAATGAAAAAAATGAAAGTTAAAAATTATAAATTAGAATCATTTTCTTGATCTAGTAGTCAAGGATCAAGACATATACTTGTGTTAACTTCGGGCATAAAATATGAACAATTCGTTTATAATATCAAAAATCTTAATTAATAAATAACGAGTAGACTCAAAATCTAAGTAAATACAACGACCCGTCACGATACACAGCAGTACGGTGAACGCCACACAACTATCTAGTTTCGTTCTGAGGCGATTCGGCCGACGGATGTCGTCCCTACTACGGCGACGCTCACGCCCTCTGTTGGTGTATACATTTAATTTTTGACTGTTTTATAAGCAGATTAAAATAGGTATTCATAATATTTCTAAAACTTATCATATAAAATCATGTTTTATAGTGTTTATGAAAAATCTGCTTAAATGAGATGTATGCAAGTTAATAATAATAAATTAGAATCCTTTTAATTATACAGTGGTCCAGGTTTCAAGAGATTAACTTGAGAATTGTGTGTTTTATAAGCAGTTCAAAACATAAATAATTAATATACGTCAAAATTATCATACAAAATCATGTTTTATAGTGTTTATGAAGAATCAGCTTACATAATATATATAGAAGTTAATAATAGTAAATTAGAATCATTTTCTTAATATAGTGGTCCAGGTTTCAAGAGATTAACTTGAGAATTGTGTGTTTTATTAGCAGTTCAAAAAATAAATATATATTATTCGTCAAAAATATCATATAAAATCATGTTTTATAGTTTTTATGAAGTACCTGCTTAAATGAGATGTATACAAGTTAATAATAATAAATTAGAATCATTTTCTTAATATAGTGGTCCAGGTTTCAAGAGATTAACTTGAGAATTGTGTGTTTTATAAGCAGTTCAAAAAATAAATATATATTATTCGTCAAAAATATCATATAAAATCATGTTTTAAAATTTTTATGAAGTACCTGCTTAAATGAGATGTATGCAAGTTAATAATAATAAATTAGAATCATTTTCTTAATATAGTGGTCCAGGTTTCAAGAGATTAACTTGAGAATTGTGTGTTTTATAAGCAGTTCAAAAAATAAATATATATTATTCGTCAAAATTATCATATAAAATCATGTTTTATAGTGTTTATGAAAAATCTGCTTAAATGACATGTATGCAAGTTAATAATAATAAATTAGAATCATTTTCTTAATATAAAGGTCCAGGTTTCAAGAGATTAACTTGAGAATTGTGTGTTTTATAAGCAGTTCAAAAAATAAATATATATTATTCGTCAAAAATATCATATAAAATCATGTTTTATAGTTTTTATGAAGTACCTGCTTAAATGAGATGTATGCTAGTTAATAATAATAAATTAGAATCATTTTCTTAATATAGTGGTCCAGGTTTCAAGAGATTAACTTGAGAATTGTGTGTTTTATTAGCAGTTCAAAACATAAATAATTAATATACGTCAAAATTATCATACAAAATCATGTTTTATAGTGTTTATGAAAAATCTGCTTAAATGACATGTATGCAAGTTAATAATAATAAATTAGAATCATTTTCTTAATATAGTGGTCCAGGTTTCAAGAGATTAACTTGAGAATTGTGTGTTTTATAAGCAGTTCAAAAAATAAATATATATTATTCGTCAAAAATATCATATAAAATCATGTTTTATAATTTTTATGAAGTACCTGCTTAAATGAGATGTATGCAAGTTAATAATAATAAATTAGAATCATTTTCTTAATATAGTGGTCCAGGTTTCAAGAGATTAACTTGAGAATTGTGTGTTTTATAAGCAGTTCAAAAAATAAATATATATTATTCGTCAAAATTATCATATAAAATCATGTTTTATAGTGTTTATGAAAAATCTGCTTAAATGACATGTATGCAAGTTAATAATAATAAATTAGAATCATTTTCTTAATATAGTGGTCCAGGTTTCAAGAGATTAACTTGAGAATTGTGTGTTTTATAAGCAGTTCAAAAAATAAATATATATTATTCGTCAAAAATATCATATAAAATCATGTTTTATAGTTTTTATGAAGTACCTGCTTAAATGAGATGTATGCAAGTTAATAATAATAAATTAGAATCATTTTCTTAATATAGTGGTCTAGGTTTCAAGAGATTAACTTGAGAATTGTGTGTTTTATAAGCAGTTCAATACATATATAATTAATATACGTGAAAATTATCATATAAAATCATGTTTTATAGTGTTTATGAAAAATCTGCTTAAATGAGATGTATACAAGTTAATAATAATAAATTAGAATCATTTTCTTAATATAGTGGTCCAGGTTTCAAGAGATTAACTTGAGAATTGTGTGTTTTATAAGCAGTTCAAAAAATGAATTTTTAATATTCGTCAAAATTATCATATAAAATCATGTTTTATAGCGTTATTGAAGTATCAGCTTAAATGAAATGTATGCTAGTTAATAATGGTAAATTAGAATAATTTTTTTAATCTAATGGTCTGACTTTCATGACACTAACTTGAGAATTCACTGTTTTATAAGCAGTTAAAAATATGAATTTAAAATACGAGTCAAAATAATCATAAAAAAACATGTTTTATAGTGTTTATGAAGTATCAGCTTATATGATATATATGGAAGTTGGTAATGGTAAATAAGAATCATATACTTAATCTAATGGTCTGGATTTCATGACACTAACTTTTTGTTACACTAATATTAATTGACTATCAATTATATTCAATATCCATTACTCGTACTATGCATAAAACTATTATTATTATCAGGATCGTCCAGTCCATTTTCAACGTAGGATGTTGAAACTTTCCCATGTGGTAGAAATGGTAATTCATGTTTCAATATGTCCTGAGTATATCTGGTGTACAGCCATCTAAAAAAAAATAGTAAGTTAAATATGTATAATGGTTGGAGGACAAAATGTCACTACTAGATACCATAAGGAGAACGACAATTTTTATATAACAACTAGTACGTGGACAACACAGAGTAATTCAGAAAAGGAAACTATCAAAACATAAACTAACAGACAAACTTCATTTTTATACAAAATACATGAAAGGAATTTACAATTGAAACTTAAATACAAAAACGAATGTAGAACTGCAAAACATAGATAACAGATGATAATAAATAATAATTATGATAAGCCATAAAAGATAGTACAAATGTACCAGAATGGTTTGTAGAAGGAATTCAAATGTATTATGAGTGTAACTAAAGAATACATTTGTACAACTGAAAATCGCTCCTTTTCAATACGAAAAAATGTTAAGTTGTATTATGCGTCAAAATTAACTTATAAAATCATATTTTATAGTTTTTATGAAGTAAAAATATCAGGTAAAATGAAAAAAATGAAAGTTAAAAATTATAAATTAGAATCATTTTCTTGATCTAGTAGTCAAGGATCAAGACATATACTTGTGTTAACTTCGGGCATAAAATATGAACAATTCGTTTATAATATCAAAAATCTTAATTAATAAATAACGAGTAGACTCAAAATCTAAGTAAATACAACGACCCGTCACGATACACAGCAGTACGGTGAACGCCACACAACTATCTAGTTTCGTTCTGAGGCGATTCGGCCGACGGATGTCGTCCCTACTACGGCGACGCTCACGCCCTCTGTTGGTGTATACATTTAATTTTTGACTGTTTTATAAGCAGATTAAAATAGGTATTCATAATATTTCTAAAACTTATCATATAAAATCATGTTTTATAGTGTTTATGAAAAATCTGCTTAAATGAGATGTATGCAAGTTAATAATAATAAATTAGAATCCTTTTAATTATACAGTGGTCCAGGTTTCAAGAGATTAACTTGAGAATTGTGTGTTTTATAAGCAGTTCAAAACATAAATAATTAATATACGTCAAAATTATCATACAAAATCATGTTTTATAGTGTTTATGAAGAATCAGCTTACATAATATATATAGAAGTTAATAATAGTAAATTAGAATCATTTTCTTAATATAGTGGTCCAGGTTTCAAGAGATTAACTTGAGAATTGTGTGTTTTATAAGCAGTTCAAAAAATAAATATATATTATTCGTCAAAATTATCATATAAAATCATGTTTTATAGTGTTTATGAAAAATCTGCTTAAATGAGATGTATACAAGTTAATAATAATAAATTAGAATCCTTTTAATTATACAGTGGTCCAGGTTTCAAGAGATTAACTTGAGAATTGTGTTTTTTATAAGCAGTTCAAAACATAAATAATTAATATACGTCAAAATTATCATACAAAATCATGTTTTATAGTGTTTATGAAGAATCAGCTTACATAATATCTATAGAAGTTAATAATAATAAATTATAATCATTTTATTAATATAGTTGTCCAGGTTTCAAGAGATTAACTTGAGAATTGTGTGTTTTAGAAGCAGTTCAAAAAATAAATATATATTATTCGTCAAAATTATCATATAAAATCATGTTTTATAGTGTTTATGAAGAATCAGCTTACATAATATATATAGAAGTTAATAATAGTAAATTAGAATCATTTTCTTAATATAGTGGTCCAGGTTTCAAGAGATTAACTTGAGAATTGTGTGTTTTATAAGCAGTTCAAAAAATAAATATATATTATTCGTCAAAATTATCATATAAAATCATGTTTTATAGTGTTGACGCGTACCTACGGTTGTCACGGTGTGATGGTGAGGTAGCGTCGGATGGTGGTTGAACGGCACACGGGAGGAGCACGGGGGAAAGATGAATAAATAACACAAGTCAGTTTGGGGTTGAAAAAAAAAGTGGTTTTTATTATTGTGGCAGAAAACAAAAAAAAACACACCAAAGTGAAAAAAAAACAAAATAGGGAGATATGAGGGTATGTAATGCAGGTGGGCACGGTACGGCGCAAAAAAGGTCTGTCGCGTACGGTGCGGTGGAAATGACTGGTTTTTGTCTAGGGCCGGTTCACAGTCGCGGCGGGTCCGACGTTCCGACGCGGATCGTCGCGCGTCGGCGTCGTCCGTCGTCAACTTGTGGTTGAGAGAGGGCTTCCGGCGAGGCTATTCACGCAAATGCCGTTCGAATTCAAACGGTGTTTGCGCGGGGCCGCGTCATACTCCCCCCCCCCCAAACCACCAGTGACGGCGGTTGTCCGGCCGCCTCTGGTGGCTGTGTGGGTGGTCGTGTGGGTGGCTGTGTGGGTGGTTGGGTGGTTGGGGTAGATAGGTTCCGGAGGAGGGGTATTCCGGCTGGGTGCAGCGGTCTCACTCCGGCCTGTCTAGTCCTGTTGTGGTGGCGTCGTGGGGGCGGGGTTAGTTCTGGAACACGGTTTCCATGTCCACGTCGTCTGGTGGACCGACATCCATGTCGCACAGCAGCTCCGCCTCCTCATCCGGCGATATTTCCATATCGGCCGGTTTTGGGGAGTCGGTGGCTGGCTGCTCCGTGGCCTCGGCTTGTCCGGTAGGTATTACTACCTCCGGTGCCTCGGTCTCGGGGACAGGTTTGTCGGTCGCCTCCAGTGACCTTGGACCTGTTGCCGGTTCTGGGGTTGTGGACGCCGGTTTTTCCAGGCGGAATTGCTGAGAGGAGGTGGGGTCGGCAGGCTTCTTCTTGTCCACAAATTTCCGCTTCCTTTCGATGCTCCGGCGCTGCCGCGACGACATCGGCGTTGCCGTTTTCGGCGTCGTTTTAGCCTCATCTGTGGTCGGCGCGGGCGGTTTCGTCGACGTCCTCGGTCGTGGGACCGGTGCTGCCATGAGTGGTTGCGGGGGTGGGCGGATCAGCCGTGCGGACTGCGGCATCGGGGGCGGTCGCGGTGCGCCAGCCGGCTGTACGTGCCGTCTAGGGCTCCGGGACCTGTCGGTCACCGCGGGTGTCGGACCCACGTCGGTCGCCTTGCGGAAGACCGACGTGCGGTCGTCCCACCCGCGGGTGTAGGCTGCCCACAGTACCGGGTCCCGGCGTAGCTCTGCCGTGGACATCCGGCGCACCCGTGCTGCCGTAGTCGCATGGGCGGCTGCCTCCGCGGTAGCTACCTTCAGTAACTGCTGGGTGCGTTCCAGCAGTTCTGCGGCTTGCTGTAGGGGGGTGGTTGCTGTTGATTGTGGCTTTGTATTCATCCTTGTGCTGTTGTCGACTGTTTGTGGGTGATGAAAACAAAATAAAATAACCAATAATTAGCGTTACCTGCCGTTATTGTTTTGTGGTGGTGTTGGGGTGTGGGTGGGTTGTGGTTGGCGCGCGTTTCAGACATGACACGTGAATTTTGCGCGGTGGTTGTTGGTCCGTGAGGAATACACCTTTTCCTACGCGTTTGTGTAGTCTTACCGGTCCCCACCATTTTGGTGCGAAACCGGCGTGAAATTTGTCGTGCGCTTTTGACAGGTGATGCGCTTTGTAGTAAACGACGTCACCTGTTTTATATGTGGGTTGCGTCTGGCCACCGGTTACCGGTGGTATGTCCAGTACGTCTTTCTCACGCTTTTCCCTCTCCCTATTTATGTGTTCGATCGGGTCGGCAGTTGTCCTACTCAGGGCCCAATCACCCGGTCGTTTGCCCTCTCTGCCGAGGACGAGTACCGAGGGGGGGTATCCTGTTTGGACGTTGCGTCTATTCCTGATCGAAAATAATATAGGGGGAATTTTGGTGTCCCATGTGTTATGGTTACCGTTGGTGAGTAAAGCGCGTAGACCTTTTTTTATGTCCTGGTTGCGCCGTTCGACGGGGTTGGCCCTCGGGTGATATACCGGAGTTGTCCAGCCCTCGGCTCCCCACCGTTCGATCGCGTTGCGCATATCGTTTGCTACGAACTGGGGGCCGTTGTCGCTTAGGCACACACGGGGGTAACCGTAACGTGAAAAAAATTCTCTTTCGAGCGTTTCGGTTATTGTTTTTGTAGTGGCTGTACCTAGGGGGTATGCCTCGGTCCACCTACTAAACATATCCGTGGCAACCAGTAAATATTGTTTTCCCCTACTCGTGCGCGGGTAGGGGCCCATGAGGTCTATGCTGATTACCTCCCAGGGGTGGCGGGGTGTTCTGGCGGTCATTGGGTCATCTGCGCGCGCGTTTAGGGGTTTGGTGCACGCGCATATGTGACAAGACTTGACATACAGTCGGATGTCGTTCTTTTGACCTTTCCAGTAAAAGCGCTGTTTTATCGCCCTGTATGTTTCTTTCCAGCCTGGGTGGTTTGCTAGGACGTGATCGTGGTATGTCCAAATCACGTTCTGTATTTTTTGTCGTGGTATAATGACGGGTGTGTGGTCGCGCAAATTTATTCGCAGGAGGCCGTCGGTAAGAACGTATTTGTTCTTTTTTTCCGCGGCTTGCCTGGTATTGCGCGCCGGCGTGTCCGGTGTACCGTTGTCAATTATGTCACGTGTGTCGGGGTCATTGGACTGCCACGTCACGAGCGTAGCGTGTGTTATGGTGGGCTCGCTGGTGGTGTTGCCCGGGTCCGTAGTGGCGAACAGGTTGTCGGCCGGCGTGCTAGTAGTGGTGGTGATTTGGGTGATGGGTACTCCTACTAGCCGTTCCTCGAGGTGATCCTCGTCTACGGGGGGTCCTGGGGCTGGGTTGCGTGACAGCATGTCCGGCGCTTCGTTTTGTACGCCGGGCACGTGAGTGGTTTTGAAATCCAGGTTGGCCAGCTGTAGTGCCCACCTGGTCAACTTGGAGTTGGTGTTTTTGGCTCGGTGGAGCCAAGTGAGGGCGGAGTTGTCTGTGAATAGGTCAAAGTGACGGGCTTCTAAGTAAGGTCTAAACTTGTCGGTCGCCCAGATTATCGCGAGGCACTCGCGTTCGACCGCGGCGTACCTAGTCTGCGTGTCACTAAACTTTTTGCTCGCGTAGGCGATTATCCGTCTTTCCTCAGGTCTGTCACCCCGTTGGAAAAGAACGGCACCTGCTCCTATTTCGCTAGCATCGGTTTGTAGGCAGAACGGTTTTCCGTAATCTGGTGTCGACAGTTTTGGCGAATCGTACAGTGCGCGTTTTATTTTCATAAATGCCGCCTGTTCCGTTTCGGTCCACGACCACTTAGTCCCTTGTTTGAGCCTATCCGTTAGGGGTGCTATGGTGTCCGCGTAGTTGTCAACAAACTGGCTGTACCAGTTGCAGACGCCCAGGAATTTCCGTAGGTCCCTTATTTTAGTGGGTGTGGGGAAGTTCATAATGCAATCTAGTTTCTCCGGTTGTTTGTCTATGCCGTCGGAGGTGACTAGGTGTCCGAGAAATGAGATTTCGGTTGCTCCGAAACTGCATTTCTCGGTGTTGCATGTCAGCCCGTGTCTCTGTAGACGTTCCAAAACTTTGTCTAGGTGGCACTGGTGTTCGTCTGTGGTGTTCGAAAACACCACTATGTCGTCAAGGTAGACACGTACGAAGTCGTCCAGATACCCCCTCAAAACTTCGTTCATTAGTCGTACAAAGGTCATGGGGCTGTTTTTGAGGCCGAAGGGAAGTACTCGAAACTGATATAGACCCCGACTCGTCCGGAATGCCGTGTATTTTCGAGCATTCTGGTTAAGTGGTACTTGCCAGTATCCAGACTTAAGGTCCAAAATGCTGAAAATTTTGGCACCTCGCATTTGACGAATCAAAGTATTGAGGTCCGGCATCGGGTAAGCGTCGGACTCAGTGACATCATTGAGCCGTCTATAGTCTATGCACAGTCGGGGCGAGCCGTCTTTCTTTTTAGCTAAGACGACGGGTGCGGCCCACGGGGAGGTGCTTTGTTCTACGAGTCCCTGTTGTTCCATATCCCGTATCATGTTGTCTATTGTGGCCTGTTTTGTGTGTGGATAGGGGTATGGTTTGAGCGCTATTGGTGTTTGGTTTTTAAGGAGAATGTCGTGTTCGATTAATCTGGTGCGACCTACTCTACCGCTGAAAACGTCCGGGTAGTTGCGAATTACGTCGGTGATTTTCGCGCGTGTGTGTGGGTCACCGTGTATTAACAGATTATCGGTGTCTGGTGTAAGGCGGTGTGTGGTGGTCCGGCCCTTCCAGCACGCCGTTGTTCTCCTATGTGAACCTAAGTGTATAGTGCTCGTGGTGTAGTCCCAGGTGACTTCGTTGGTTACCAGGAAGTCGTGTCCTAGGAGCATGTCGCAGTATAAATTTTCCAGAATGGCTGCGGTGAAAGTGACCGTAAGGTCTCCTATTCTGGCTTCGAATGTGGCGGTACCACTTGTTACTGTGGTGTGTCCGTCCGCCATTCGTACGTGGGTGGGTTGTCCGTGTTGTGGTGTGCCATGTGTGTGTGCAATGTTCGGGCTTACATATGATTTTTGTGCTTGTGAGTCGAGTAGTGCTGTTACGAAGCCTGACCTAAATTCGAGCTCGACCGCTGGGGTCGGAATTTTGTCGGGGCATGTTCGTTTAACACTATTCGACATCGGGTGTGTGTAGTAGCGGGATAACTGGTTCTTAACCGCGATTTCGGAGTCCATGGTGGCGGTTTGCACCGCCATTACCATGGCATCCGTTTCGGTTACCTCTGTGCTACGTATACATTCCGATGGTGCACGTGTAAATTTCGTAGTGGGGGTCGTGGTGAGTGGTGATGATGACCTACTACTTGGAGAAATTTCAGGTGTGTGGACGGGTGATATATGTGAAAACGCCGAGCGTGTCGATGCGCGTTCGATGGTTATATCCCCGTCGATAATGCCGAAGGCTGGTGTTGATGGCGTGTGTGAGTGTGTGTGTGTAGGAGAGGCGGCGGTGCGGACAACTGTCCGCCGACTCACCTGGCGTTTCCCGAAGCCGGCGCGTTCGCGGGGCAGTCACTGTTCCAGTGCGGCCCTCCACAGTACCGGCACGGGTCGCGCGGTAGCGGCCTTCCGGCCGTACCGTCCCGTGTTCGCGGTGTGTGTGGTGGTCGCGGAGCGCGTGACTGTCCGCCTCTGTCGCGTTCCGGTTTCGTTAACGCTTGTGTGGGCGGGTGATCTGGTGTGTCCATAATCGCCGCGATTTGTCGGAGGTCCGCAAATGTGTTGGGGCGTTGCAGTCGTATATGCGTACGGTACTCACTGTGCGTTAATCCGACTATCGTATGTACTAGCTGTGGTTCAGCTAGCACCGGGACTTGCCCGTTGTTGATGCGGCGCGCGAGTTGGTTTTTTGTTGTGAAAAACTCCGTAAGCGACTGTGTTGGTGATTGCCGGACGGACACTATCTCCGTCTGCAGCCGGGACTGAATGTCCATGTTGTTGAACTTTTGTAAAAAGTCCGCACGGAATTCGTCCCAGGTGTAGTCCAGTATCCTGACGGTGTTCCACCAGGTACTGGCTGCACCCTTTAGCTGAGGTTCGATAATGTTTGTCCAGCCCGTCCTATCTATATGCGTTCTATATAAGGTCGCTTCGACCTTATGTATAAACCGTACCGGGTCCTCGGGTGTCGTTCCGTGGAACTCCGGCAGTGAGTATCTCACTGTGCGTACATCGTCATACGGTATCAGTGATGATTGTGTCATATAGGTATGCGGGTGGGCGGTGGTGTGGGGTGTATACGACGCGTTATCGAAGTGCACGGAGCGGTCTGCGCGGTGGTCGCCCACGGCCGGTGAATCGCGTGCCGCGGGACCCCTCGCTCCGTATTCCGTGCTGTTCGCTGCGTGTATGTGTGTGTGGTGGTGCGCGTTATCGGTCGGCGGCGACTCCGGTATGTTCCGGTGTTGCCCCGATGACATTGCGCGTTGAGGGCGGGTCGGTGCGGAGACCTCCGGTTGTGGATCCGGTGTCGGGCGCGACATACCCATCTCTAGGCGACGCATTGTCTCCGCTATCCGGCGTTGGTCTTCGCTGAAGCGGGCCATGCAGTCTTCGAGCATGGCTAGTCGGGCTTCCAAGCTGTGCCTGTGCGGCGCGCTTTCCGCCGACTGCCGCACCTCTTGTGTTATACCCTGGACTGCCTGTACGAGGTCCGTGGCATTTTGTGTGGTATATGGTGATGGGGGTAGTGCGTGTGTGGGGCGTGACGTATCCAACGGCTCTTGGGTGGGTATACGGCCGCCCGTGCTCGGCTCGGGTTGCCCGGCGTCGTATGCCTGGCTTACGTCCGAGTCGAGTCCGGTTGGCCCAGTGGTATTCGTGGGCTGAAACCGGACGGAATTTGCCTGTATACCCATATCCGCAAAGTATTGAGCTAAACGGATTTCGAGTGCGTCTTTCGCGCCTCCTTCCGTTAGCCCGCGTTGGCCACATTCGTACCGTAGCTCCGCAGCGGTCAACTCATTCATATATTTTCCTGCCATGACGTCCGGTAGTTTTTCCGGTGTTATGTTCAAGGAAAATATACAAGTGTCGGTGATATCGTTGGAAGCGGGTATCGCGTTCTTCCGATCCGTGTTGACCGCGTATCGGCAAATCTATTTGCGTACGTATGTAGGTCAGTGGGTCGTTGACCGTTGGTGTTGTGTGTGCGGGGTGATCACAATAACCGGTTTCCGGATTGTGGTGTCGCGGCTGCGCGTGTGTGCGTATTCCTGTCGACTATTTTGGTTCGGGACGGCGGCGGCGGTCCGGTTTTGTGGTGTCGCTGGGCGGGTGGTGGTGCTGGCGGGGTGTGTATACCTTATCGCGCTCTAGCGGTCCTACCAATCCTATTCCCCGTGTGTTTGCGGTGTCGCGCGCGGTGAAGTCGGTGCGTCCGTAAATCAGGCGGCGCGGCTATCGTTACGTTCTTTATGGTTATGTTACGTAACGCCGGTTTTTCCGTTATAGCTCGCAAACCACGTTTTTGTCGTGTGGTGTCGGGATACGTTTTGCGAGTCGCAAAATGGGGTGTTGGTGGTGGTAGTTAGTGGTAAGAATAATATATTTCACTTACCGGTGATTCCAGTTCGGGGAGCCAATTTGACGCGTACCTACGGTTGTCACGGTGTGATGGTGAGGTAGCGTCGGATGGTGGTTGAACGGCACACGGGAGGAGCACGGGGGAAAGATGAATAAATAACACAAGTCAGTTTGGGGTTGAAAAAAAAAGTGGTTTTTATTATTGTGGCAGAAAACAAAAAAAAACACACCAAAGTGAAAAAAAAACAAAATAGGGAGATATGAGGGTATGTAATGCAGGTGGGCACGGTACGGCGCAAAAAAGGTCTGTCGCGTACGGTGCGGTGGAAATGACTGGTTTTTGTCTAGGGCCGGTTCACAGTCGCGGCGGGTCCGACGTTCCGACGCGGATCGTCGCGCGTCGGCGTCGTCCGTCGTCAACTTGTGGTTGAGAGAGGGCTTCCGGCGAGGCTATTCACGCAAATGCCTTTCGAATTCAAACGGTGTTTGCGCGGGGCCGCGTCAGTGTTTATGAAAAATCTGCTTAAATGAGATGTATGCAAGTTAATAATAATAAATTAGAATCATTTTCTTTATATAGTGGTCCAGGTTTCAAGAGATTAACTTGAGAATTGTTTGTTTTATAAGCAGTTCAATACATAAATAATTAAGATACGTTAAAATTATCATATAAAATCATATTTTATAGTTTTTATGAAGCACCTGCTTAAATGAGATGTATGCAAGGTAATAATAATAAATAAGAATCATTTTCTTAATATAGTGGTCCAGGTTTCAAGAGATTAACTTGAGAACTGTGTGTTTTATAAGCAGTTCAAAAAATAAATTTATATTATTCGTCAAAATTATCATATAAAATCATGTTTTATAGTTTTTATGAAGTACCTGCTTATATAATAATATATATATTATATATTATATATTATATATTATATATATATTGCTTATATAATAATATATATAATAATAATAATAAATAAATTAATTTAATTAATATTATGGTCAGGGAAGCATTTGAGTAATTTTTAGATACATTGCTATTCATTTTCTATCAACTATACCTAATAACCATTACACGTACATTGCATAAATTCTTTATAATCAGTATCTCTTAGTTCATTTTCAACATTGGATGTTCATACTTTCCCAAAGTTGTATGCATACAAATAAATGTCTCAGCATTCCTTTAGTCATCTCCTGTATTGCCATCTAAAAAAATTTAATCAGTTAAATATATATAATAATTGGAGAATGACTCGATAACTCAGTGCTTTATAAGCAGTTTAAAACATGAATTTTTGATATTCGACAAGATGATCATATAAAATCATGTTTTTTAGTGTTTATGAAGTATCAAGTTAAATGAATTGTATGAAAGTTAATTATATAAACAAGTATCATTTACTTAGTGCTATTATCAGGATTTCATGACATTAACATTTTGTTACATTACTTTTAATTTTCTATCAATTATATTCTATTATAAGCTCTACACGTACCTTGAATAAAACAATTATTATTATCAGTATCTTCTAGTCCATTTTCATCATAGGATGTTTATATTTTCCAAACTGATAGAATCGCGAATTCATGTCTCACCATGGCTTTCATTGTCTGCTGTATTGCAATCTGAAAATATTGTAGTCAGTTAAATATGCGTATAGTTGGAGTAACTAATGTCACTACTACACACCATAATTAGAACGAAAATCTTAATATGATAACTAGTATTTGGAAAATACTGAATAAGTCAGTAACGGAAACAATCAAACAATAACTATCTGAACAACTTTATTCTTAATACAAAATATTTAAAAACAATTTTCAGTTAAAACTTAAATGCAAATACGATTGTAAAACAGCAAAGTGATATGAAATATAATCATATAACAGATGATAAGAAATAATAATTATGATAAGCCATAAAAGATAATACAAATCTACCAAATTATTTTGTTGAATTTGAATGTAAAATAAATGTAACTAAATAATACACTCGAACAATAACTTAAATTTTCTTCTTTTCAATATGAAAAAAATATGAATTGTATAATTCGTGAAAATTAACATATAAAATAATTTGTTAAAGTTCTTATGAAATAAAAATATCTGGTTAAACAAAACATATGAAAGTTATAAATGATAAAATGGAATAATTTTCATAATATAACAGTCAAGGTTTCAAAACACGTACTTGAGAATAAAATATTTTATAAGCAGTTAAATGTATGAATTTATTATATTCAACAAAATTATCATATACATATAATAAAACTAAAATGATTTTTATAGCTAAGACAAATTTTAAGAATGAAAATTAAAAGTTCTCAGGTGTTTAATAATCATTTATTCACTTTATTAACAAATATCTATTGTATCACTACATTAACATTCTATAACTTATATTCAATAACCATTACTTGTAAATTGCATAAATTCATTATAATCAGTATTCGTTAGTTCATTTTCAAAATTGGATGTTCATACTTTTCCAGAGTTGTTTGAATACCAATTAATGTTTCAGCATCCCTTGAGTGATTTGCTGTATTTCCATCTAAAAAAATATATTCAGTTAAATAAATATAATAGTTGAAGAATGACTCGATAACTCATTGCTTTATAAGCAGTTTAATACATGAATTTTTAATATTCATCAAAATTATCATATAAAATCATGTTTTATAGTGTTTATGAAAAATCTGCTTAAATGAAATGTATGCAAGTTAATAATAATAAACCAGAATCATTTTCTTTATATAGTGGTCCAGGTTTCAAGAGATTAACTTGAGAATTGTTTGTTTTATAAGCAGTTCAATACATAAATAATTAATATACGTTAAAATTATCATATAAAATCATATTTTATAGGTTTTATGAAGTACCTGCTTAAATGAGATGTATGCAAGTTAATAATAATAAATAAGAATCATTTTCTTAATATAGTGGTCCAGGTTTCAAGAGATTAACTTGAGAACTGTGTGTTTTATAAGCAGTTCAAAAAATAAATTTATATTATTCGTCAAAATTATCATATAAAATCATGTTTTATAGTTTTTATGAAAAATCTGCTTAAATGAAATGTATGCAAGTTAATAATAATAAATTAGAATCATTTTCTTAATATAGTGGTCCAGGTTTCAAGAGATTAACTTGAGAACTGTGTGTTTTATAAGCAGTTCAAAAAATAAATTTATATTATTCGTCAAAATTATCATATAAAATCATGTTTTATAGTTTTTATGAAGTACCTGCTTAAATGAGATGTATGCAAGTTAATAATAATAAATTAGAATCATTTTCTTTATATAGTGGTCCAGGTTTCAAGAGATTAACTTGAGAATTGTTTGTTTTATAAGCAGTTCAAAAAATAAATATATATTATTTGTCAAAAATATCATATAAAATCATGTTTTATAGAGTTTATGAAAAATCTGCTTAAATGAGATGTATGCAAGTTAATAATAATAAATTAGAATCATTTTCTTAATATAGTGGTCCAGGTTTCAAGTGATTAACTAGAGAATTGTGTGTTTTATAAGCAGTTCAAAAAATAAATATATATTATTCGTCAAAATTATCATATAAAATCATTTTTTATAGTGTTTATGAAAAATCTGCTTAAATGAAATGTATGCAAGTTAATAATAATAAATTAAATAATTTAATTAATATTATGGTCAGGGGAGCATTTGAGTAATTTTTAGATACATTACTATTCATTTTCTATCAACTATACCTAATAACCATTACTTGTAAATTGCATAAATTCATTATAATCAGTATTCGTTAGTTCATTTTCAAAATTGGATGTTCATACTTTTCCAGAGTTGTTTGAATACCAATTAATGTTTCAGCATCCCTTGAGTGATTTGCTGTATTTCCATCTAAAAAAATATATTCAGTTAAATAAATATAATAGTTGAAGAATGACTCGATAACTCATTGCTTTATAAGCAGTTTAATACATGAATTTTTAATATTCATCAAAATTATCATATAAAATCATGTTTTATAGTGTTTATGAAAAATCTGCTTAAATGAAATGTATGCAAGTTAATAATAATAAACCAGAATCATTTTCTTTATATAGTGGTCCAGGTTTCAAGAGATTAACTTGAGAATTGTTTGTTTTATAAGCAGTTCAATACATAAATAATTAATATACGTTAAAATTATCATATAAAATCATATTTTATAGGTTTTATGAAGTACCTGCTTAAATGAGATGTATGCAAGTTAATAATAATAAATAAGAATCATTTTCTTAATATAGTGGTCCAGGTTTCAAGAGATTAACTTGAGAACTGTGTGTTTTATAAGCAGTTCAAAAAATAAATTTATATTATTCGTCAAAATTATCATATAAAATCATGTTTTATAGTTTTTATGAAAAATCTGCTTAAATGAAATGTATGCAAGTTAATAATAATAAATTAGAATCATTTTCTTAATATAGTGGTCCAGGTTTCAAGAGATTAACTTGAGAACTGTGTGTTTTATAAGCAGTTCAAAAAATAAATTTATATTATTCGTCAAAATTATCATATAAAATCATGTTTTATAGTTTTTATGAAGTACCTGCTTAAATGAGATGTATGCAAGTTAATAATAATAAATTAGAATCATTTTCTTTATATAGTGGTCCAGGTTTCAAGAGATTAACTTGAGAATTGTTTGTTTTATAAGCAGTTCAAAAAATAAATATATATTATTTGTCAAAAATATCATATAAAATCATGTTTTATAGAGTTTATGAAAAATCTGCTTAAATGAGATGTATGCAAGTTAATAATAATAAATTAGAATCATTTTCTTAATATAGTGGTCCAGGTTTCAAGTGATTAACTAGAGAATTGTGTGTTTTATAAGCAGTTCAAAAAATAAATATATATTATTCGTCAAAATTATCATATAAAATCATTTTTTATAGTGTTTATGAAAAATCTGCTTAAATGAAATGTATGCAAGTTAATAATAATAAATTAAATAATTTAATTAATATTATGGTCAGGGGAGCATTTGAGTAATTTTTAGATACATTACTATTCATTTTCTATCAACTATACCTAATAACCATTACACGTACATTGCATAAATTCTTTATAATCAGTATCTTTTAGTTCATTTTAAACATTGGATGTTCATACTTTCCCAAAGTTGTATGCATACAAATAAATGTATCAGCATTCCTTGAGTCATCTCCTGTATTGCCATCTAAAAAAATTTTATCAGTTAAATATATAAAACAATTGGAGAATGACTCGATAACTCAGTGCTTTATAAGCAGTTTAAAACATGAATTTTTGATATTCGTCAAAATGATCATATAAAATCATGTTTTATAGTTTTTATGAAAAATCTGCTAAAATGAGATGTATGCAAGTTAATAATAATAAATTAGAATCATTTTCTTAATATAGTGGTCAAGGTTTCAAGAGATTAACTTGAGAATTGTTTGTTTTATAAGCAGTTCAAAAAATAAATATATATAATTCGTCAAAATGATCATATAAAATCATGTTTTATAGTTTTTATGAAAAATCTGCTAAAATGAGATGTATGCAAGTTAATAATAATAAATTAGAATCATTTTCTTAATATAGTGGTCAAGGTTTCAAGAGATTAACTTGAGAATTGTTTGTTTTATAAGCAGTTCAAAAAATAAATATATATAATTCGTCAAAATTATCATATAAAATAATGTTTTATAGTTTTTAAGAAGTATCTGCTTAAATGAGATGTATGCAAGTTAATAATAATAAATTAGAATCATTTTCTTAATATATTGGTCCAGGTTTCAAGTGATTAACTTGAGAATTGTTTGTTTTATAAGCAGTTCAATACATAAATAATTAATATACGTTAAAATTATCATATAAAATCATATTTTATAGTTTTTATGAAGCACCTGCTTAAATGAGATGTATGCAAGTTAATAATAATAAATTAGAATCATTTTCTTAATTTAGTGGTCCAGGTTACAAGAGATAAACTTGAGAACTGTGTATTTTATAAGCAGTTCAAAAAATAAATATATATTATTCGTCAAAATTATCATATAAAATCATGTTTTATAGTGTTTATGAAAAATCTGCTTAAATGAAATGTATGCAAGTTAATAATAATAAATTAGACTCATTTTCTTTATATAGTGGTCCAGGTTTCAAGTGATTAACTTGAGAATTGTGTGTTTTATAAGCAGTTCAAAAAATAAATATATATTATTCGTCAAAATTATCATATAAAATCATGTTTTATAGTTTTTATGAAGTACCTGCTTAAATGAGATGTATGCAAGTTAATAATAATAAATTAGAATCATTTTCTTAATTTAGTGGTCCAGGTTACAAGAGATAAACTTGAGAACTGTGTATTTTATAAGCAGTTCAAAAAATAAATATATATTATTCGTCAAAATTATCATATAAAATCATGTTTTATAGTGTTTATGAAAAATCTGCTTAAATGAAATGTATGCAAGTTAATAATAATAAATTAGACTCATTTTCTTTATATAGTGGTCCAGGTTTCAAGTGATTAACTTGAGAATTGTGTGTTTTATAAGCAGTTCAAAAAATAAATATATATTATTCGTCAAAATTATCATATAAAATCATGTTTTATAGTTTTTATGAAGTACCTGCTTAAATGAGATGTATGCAAGATAATAATAATAAATTAGAATCATTTTCTTAATATAGTGGTCCAGGATTCAAGAGATTAACTTGAGAATTGTTTGTTTTATAAGCAGTTCAAAAAATAAATATATATAATTCGTCAAAATTATCATATAAAATAATGTTTTATAGTTTTTAAGAAGTATCTGCTTAAATGAGATGTATGCAAGTTAATAATAATAAATTAGAATCATTTTCTTTATATATTGGTCCAGGTTTCAAGTGATTAACTTGAGAATTGTTTGTTTTATAAGCAGTTCAATACATAAATAATTAATATACGTTAAAATTATCATATAAAATCATATTTTATAGTTTTTATGAAGCACCTGCTTAAATGAGATGTATGCAAGTTAATAATAATAAATTAGAATCATTTTCTTAATTTAGTGGTCCAGGTTACAAGAGATAAACTTGAGAACTGTGTATTTTATAAGCAGTTGGAAATATGAATTTTTAAAATTCGTCAAAAGTATCATATAAAAGCATGTTTTATAGTGTTATACTATTATCAGCTTTAAAGAAATGTATGCTGGTTAATAATGGTAAATTAAAATAATTTACTTAATCCTAATGTCAGGTTTTCATGTCATAAACTTATTGTTACATTTAACATTACTATTAATTTTCTATCAATTATATTCTATTATAAGTTCTACACGTACGTTGAATAAAACAATTATTATTATCAGTATCTTCTAGTCTATTTTCATCGTAGGATGTTTATATTTTCCAAACTGATAGAAACATGAATATTGAATTCATGTCTCACCATGGCTTTCATTGTCTGCTGTACTGCAATCTGAAAATATTGTAGTCAGTTAAATATATGTAATAATTGGAGTAAATAATGTCACTATTACACACCATAATTAGAACGAAAATCTTTATATGATAACTAGTACTTGGAAAATACTGAATAAGTCAGTTACGGAAACAATCAAACAAAAACTATCTGAACAACTTCTTTCTTAATACAAAATATTTGAAAACAATTTTCAGTTGAAACTGAAATGCAAATACGAATGTAAATAATCATATAACATATGATAAGAAATAATAATTATGATAAGCCATAATAGTACAAATCACGGTCTTAGAAGATAAGATCTTCTAAGACCGTGGTACAAATCTACCAGAATATTTTGTTGAATTTGAATGTTAAATAAATGTAACTAAATAGTACACTCGAACAATAACTTAAATTTTCTTCTATTCAATATGATAAAAATATGAATTGTATAATTCGTCAAAATTAACATATAAAATCATATGTTATAGTTCTTATGGAGTAAAAATATCTGGTTAAATAAAACATATGAAAAATATAAATGATGAAATGGAATAATTTTCATTATATAGCAGTCAAGGTTTCAAATCACGTTCTTGAGAATAAAATATTTTTTATGCTGTTAAATATATGAATTTTTTAAATTTGTCAAAAATATCATATAAAAGCTTGTTTTATAGTGTTTATTTAGTATCAGCTTAAATGAATTGTATGCAAGTTAATAATGTTAAATTAGATTAATTTATTTAATCCTATTGGTCAGGGATTCATTAGAGTAACTTTTCGTAGGATGTTTATACTTTTCAAAGTGATAGAAACGTAAATTCATTTCTCAGCATGGCTTTAGTTGTCTGATGTACTGCTATCTGAAAAAATGTATTCTTTTTAATATATATAATGGTTGAAGAATAACTTGAGAAATCATTGTTAAAACATGCTAATAGCAAATTAGATAGTTTATTGCAATAACAAATGTTTAAAATTAGAATTCAACGATAAATTAAGAAAAACTCACTTTAAGGGGAAATGATTATTCAGTTGCTACTGCTGCAGATATTTCTTAATATTATATTTATGTAACAATGAGTTATTTATTTTTCTATAAATTCGAAATGTTAAATTTATATATTTTCCAAAAACATCTTATATTGTACCTATATTATATCTTTAAATTGTAGTAAGATCAAATAATTACAAATTTTATGATATAGAAACAATAATTGTATTAACATTAATCAAATAAAATTCAAATGTTTCAAATGTCTATAAATAACTCAAAGAATTTCAATTTTTTTTTTAAGTAATTCTATTATGTCTTGAAAATTCCAATAAAATTACTTGATAAAAAATGAAACCGTTCTACGGTTATTACTCGTCACGGTTATTCTTTTGCGTATTATAACTCAAGAACAAAATAGTTTCCTTTTTCCACATTTTTCGTTTTTAGTTTTTCCTGATTATTTTTAAAATTATAAAGATTTCTTTAGATTTGCTCCTTGACTACAATTATTAAATCTAATTGTCTACCAATAACTATTAAGATAATAGTTAAATTAATTTATATTTATACATCAGTAGATACATACATATATGTATATTTATTAAGCTTAAAGTTATCAAAATGTTGTAGACAATAATCAATATCATAATTATATATATTTCTCCTGCGTCTATTTATCTTTTCTTAAGAACGTCATTCTAAAAGATTAATATTCTAAATCAATTTTTAATGCCGGAAGAAAAATCGAGTGTAAATGAAACAATATTGTACTTAAGCAATTCTATTATTGTTTCATTTTAATTAAATGCCGATTAGTAAAAGTCGATTGATTTATTACTAAATGTTTTTTTATATAATATTCATTAGGAAGCATTTATATTACGAGTATTAAAATGTCAACAATATTCGATCCTTCATGTATGAAAATTGCGTATATAAAACGCCGTCTCATGAAATATATTACATATATTGTTTGTTTTTAGGGGTTTCTTTTTAGTAATAAATAAAATAAATTTACAACCATGTTAAAATAATAAAATAATTAAACGATACTGATCATTATCTGAAAAGAATCACTCCGTACATGTATTAGTATATTAGTATATTATTATTATATTAAGTACAAATTATTGGTTTGTTTGGTATGACTATATTGACTAACTTATTATTTCAAATCTAATACTGAACTCTATATGTATTCTATATTTAATTATATTATGTATCATGCATAAATACTATTATATTTATTATTGTAATTTTTATAACCAACTCTTATCTAATAAGTATATATTATTATATCTTTTTTATATTTATCGTAAATATATGCGATTATTTGTATTGTTTGTGTTTGCCAAACAATAATTTGTCTAGTTTTGATTTTAAAAATACTTTAATACTTTATTCTTTTCAGGTGCATTGCTATTAGTCTATCTATATGTATAATAACGTTACTTATAAAATTAGCCATCAGACTTACTCGTTAACCATATTATAAGTAAATGTAAAAGTGAAAAAATATATATACACACTTAGTGCAACTAATTCAATTTTAATGTATAACTGCAATCAGTTAATTGATAATTTATCGGTCACATAATGCCTAAGATCTATAGTTTATATTTTGAAAAATCAGTAAAATATACATATTATAACACTGTATTAAGAGAACAAACGCATCACAAAGTACAGTATTTATTTATTTTATTAAAACCAAACTTTTATTATTAACTACGTTTCAATAATACGCGTATGTATGTTCTGTTAAATGAAAACTAAATTATATTATACTATAAACTATAATTAATTGTATAATAGTACTCTATAAATCAAAAAAAAGTATAAATTAAATGTGTATTTTTATATTTTAAATTCTAACAAAATAAAATAATAAAATTGAAAACGAGTCGAAAAATCTATGGTGTTTTTAACTGATTGATAGAATTAGCTGGACTCATGTTGTCTTAGGTTAGTGCAACAACGGAAGTACACTATTATACATCACCTGTCCTTGGTTTATTTATAGTTTCCGGGACCATTCTCCTGCAGCAGATCTCTATCGCTTTTCCTATCCCGTCCGCCACAGTTATCGAACTCCGTCGCCGGCCCGGCACCCTTCATCGGATCTTGTCTACTTGACTTTGTGGCCACCCGGTTTTTTTCACCACAATACTACAATAGTCTTTACTTTTATCGTTACATCTTTATTTCTTTTTTCTTGTTTTTCTTTTTTATATAAATATATAAATATTTGTTTATAATATGCATAATAATGCAATGTGTTATTATAAATATTTATTTTTCTTATACTTTCGTCGTACTATTAGCATTTAATAATACCACGTAATGCGTGCTATTTTTTTTTTATTTTTATAATTATTTTATTTTATTGAATTATTTCGACGTCGGTGGTCATGCGTTTTTTTTCTAATCTAGTGTTGTTTATTTATGGTCAGCTACTGTCGGTTATCAAATAAATATATATATATTTTTTTTTCGTTAAAATATATCGAAAATTTCGTAATTCATAATTCGTTTCGTCGTGTTTTACCCCGCTTATGCACCAATAGTGTTTTAAAGTCTTATATGTATGTTACCTATTATTTATGTATTTTTTCTCTACGTAAATGCTATGTAATACAAACAATTTTTTTACCGTATTTTCTATAGAAATTAGTAATTATCACTGTAATATAATTATGATGTATTAAATAATGTATGTATAAATAAATAATAAATATACCTACTATTGGACGAATATATCATATATCATATATTATGTATATGCATTATTTATAAGGAATATTTTGAGATGATCGTTTTGATGATTTGACTTTTTGTCTATTAGATTAGTATACATTAAAGCAGCTAAATTTGATTTTGATCGTCAATTTATAAAGTTATTATTTTAATACGTCACAATTTTATAATCGAATTTATTAGTAATAAGTTATTACCACGGTAGATTATAATCTACCGTGGTTATTACTAATAACTAATAAATAATAATATTCTATTATGATGGCCTATTATATAGGAATTAGTTGGTACCTAATTTGTAAGTGTTACCTAAAATGTTGACAATTCCTTTTGAAAAAAGGAAGGAAATTGTGTTATTTCCTAAAGATTGCAGACAATCAAACACATGACACGTAACAATAAAAGTTAAACTATTTAGAAAAAGCAGGTAAATTAATACATTAAAATATAATATAAAAACGTTCAAATTAATTATTTTTAAATATTTTAATAAAATATGTGTATTTTAAGTATAATAACTTTCCTATTATATAATTGCCCAAATAAATAATTGATCTTTAACTATTTTTTCATAACTTATTTTAGCAATTTCAATTAATACTATTCAATTTTTTTAACTAAGTTCTAAGTCACTACTCACTAGTATACGGTTCGTATTCTCCAGCTTTCTGGTAATATTTTTTTCAAATTGCAAAAAGCCAACTTTACCTATTAGATAACCAATAGGTGTAACACTGAAACAAGCTGGACAACCAAACATATGTGATAATATTGCCAATAAACGACGGAAGTCATCTTTTTCCGGTAACATGTATATATATATATTATATATATATATCTTATTGATCAAATACATTTTAGTGCTTTATATGTGTTAGATGTTATAGAATATACGTATAATTAATATTAGGTATATTATTTAATATTACCTGTTGGTGATGAGCAAGACTAGAGATATAAATCATTTATATATTTTTTGTATAGATCTTGAAATTATAATAGAGTAAGCTAGACATAAATTTAATATAATAAATAGTTCAGAAACGAAAAAATGTAGTGCATTTTTATGGGTTATTGTTTTGCAAAATTGTACTACTTGACAATCTCATCTATTGATACCGCCGATTTTTTATAATCAAGGATCGAAACGTCGTTTTGGATCGTTGTGTGGCTACCTTATTGTTGTAAATATACACATGCCATGCAACTACATTTTTTCTTTAAGACTCGAGTCCTGATTATTAGCAATTTGGAAGTATAACAAACGTACATCCACAAAAATATTGTATTGTTCCAAAGAAGAAAACTGATTTTTTTCTGAACCTAACTGCACTTAAGCTATGATTTACATTAGTAGTTACAGATAATTAGACACATTCAATCACAGCTTTCAACTTGACATTTTTTTACATAGGCACAAATAAACAGCATACAAGCACCAGGTATAACGTGTCTAATCTTCTGCAAGTAGTATTTATTTTTACTGGAGATCACTGATAGTGATATCGTAATAATCACATTATAAACACTTGGCTTCAATTTTATTTTTATGTACAAAAAAATCACTAAAACTCAAGGATCAAGGAATAAAAATAAAATTAATGTTATTTTTAATCCTTTTTATTTATAAATGAAAATTCCATAATACTCTCCGGAATATTTTGACATTGTTCTACGAATTAACACGCTTCGCATAATATGATATGATAAATAGATATACAACAATCGCTTTGACGTCATATTGTACCTTTGTACCTATTACGACCTATACATAGGCGTAATTCGTATAAAAATATAATTAGTATTTGATTACATACATATTATATATAATATTCTCCACATTTGAAGATTGTATCATCAACAGATTAATAAACTTGTACTTAGTGTTATATATGTTTTTTAATCGAAAAATTATCATTATCTAATGTCGAATCAAACTTGTAGAGTGGTATTAGCACTTCCGCTGATTCTAAGGCAAAAAATCCATGTTAAAAACATCTGAACTAAAATTACCCAATGGACAAAAAATCTAAGTTTTGTGTAGGTATACTATTAATTTTATTATATTTTATTATTAAATATTTTGACATTTTCTTTTCTTCAAGTTAAACTTTTTATTAATCTAAAGGAATAATAAAAGATTACATATTATTATGTATAAAAATGTATATTATCAGGTGTACGTTGTTAATTAAAAATTAGTCAATAAAATATAATAAAATTACCTATTTAACTAATTTGAACTCTTAAAAAAATAAAATTAAAAACATACGTTAAAAACCTATTTACAAAATTCATCTTATATCTACAATATTGTTCTTATTATGGTACTTATTGTTCAGATTATAATAACTTATCAATAAATAATAATGTATCTATGAAAATCAACTATTCACACACACAAAAAACACGATATTTGTGAATACTGAATATTTGTTTTCTTCATAATTAAATTTTATCAAAAAATATTTATATCACCGATAAGATGCCAGTCTTAAGTCTATATCAAATTCAGATCGGTAGATAATTTTGAAATTAATTTCACGCAGTACCTACAAGATTGAACTTTTTAGTATCAGATATTTTGTCTGTTTGATATTTTAATTTGGTCATCATGACCGAATACCCTTCCGCGTTGGCAGTCGAATCCGTATATAAAGGGCGCGTGTAAAACCATGACCCCTATAGGTCCACAAGGTTGAGCCGTCAACCCGTCATAACTAGATACACAATAATGACCGGTCATTTTTATTTTGCTGTGATTAGACATTTCTCTGTCCCCCCTTGTGGCCTTGTGCCGGTCAACGTTACAGCAATGAGGTAGGTATATAATATCGTTATCAGTTTATCGATATCAATTCGTATACATATCGCGTCCAAAATGCAGGCGCATGTCGGTTTTTTTAAGTTACTCGTATACCTACCTTTCGTTTTAATTAAATTCTTATTTTTAAATACAAAGGACGCGCTTTATGGCGTCTGACGAACCTGACCCTTGTGTGACGTGTGGCGGCAACGGTGATAATGATGATGATCTTATTGACGGTGTTAATCCAAGCGCAATCCACTTCCTTGAGAAAACAACGCGAGCGAACAGAAAGACTGCAATGACCTTAAGCGCGAAAACATCATTCCACATGTGCCTACAACGAATCGCGTACCCACCTGGACAGGTACACCTAACTGCGAATTGTGCGAGGACCTATGTATGTATAATGGGAACGTTGTCGGTTCGCAAAATATATTGTGTACACAATAATCGTTATGGTTTATGAATCGTGCAGCGTTTAAGAAGAAGAAATTGATGATGCGTACACGACGCCTGTGCATAATATATATCTCGACGAAAACGGCCGTGTCGGGAAACTCATTGTTATACGCCGGAGTAACACTAATTACACGTCTTGTCCGGCACCGTAAGTCTTGTACGCTTCCGACCTTGACGCCTTTTTGTTGGCGGGAAAAGGGACATTCTTATATTATACATACTTTTTTCGTACTCCGCGATTGTACTATTAGATTATCTCGTGTCATCGTAACACATCACATCACAATAATATATAATATTATATATTACGCGTGTACCGGCAGTGATGAGTTTTTCCCGTGTATCTACATTCAACGTCTATTAATTAAGTATATTACTATATTAGTCATTAGGTTATTATATACCTCCGAGGACAATAGAGTATCATAAATAATAATATGTGTGTGTAATTATTATTACATTACTACCATAATATTTGGACTATGTTTTTCGCAGCCTTCCGGTCCTATTTTGGTTTTTTTTTATTTTTTTTAAATATACAAAAATACATAATGCAAGGTACACATACATAGGGTATTTTTATTTAACGGTTCTTTCGTCTAAATGCTGAGTTTAAGAATTTTCAAGTGGATATAGGTAAACTTAATGGCCTTATTTTCAAATACTTAGATTTTGTTATTTGAATAAATAATGATTAATGTTCTATGGTGATACCAATCTCTCTTTTTCCCAATATGATTCACTGTTTTTTCCTGTAAACTGTTAAATAAATTATTTTTTTTTTTAAATGTACCTATACGATGTAGTTTTTGATTTATTTAATTTTGTATACCAAGAATAACTATAGGTTTGTTATAAAATAGATTACGAGTATAGTTATTAATAAGTTTAATACGGGGGCTATGTTTATTTGAAAATAATAATTAATATTAATCTATCAAAATTTCATAATTTGTAAAAAGTACTAAGTTAAATATTACTCACATATATATTATTATAGTTTAGTAAAACCAAGAAACTACATATTTGAAATATAAAATACGAGACATTTTCCGGTTTAAAACTGTTTCTTTCCTTAATTTGTAAATTCATTTAACATTTGATTTGTTAATAATAAATCATATTTTTGAAAAATATAAAAATTGCCCTTTCAAAAAACAAATAATTATTTTTCAAAACTTTTCAAGATTTTTGAGTGACTTTTTGACCTAAAAAGTGATCAAATCATTAAAAAAAATAAACGCCATCAACGACAACAAGAATGGTCAGATTCTCGGGGTCAACCAGTAATCGTTATTCAATATTAAAATTAATACAATAACTTTCGCGGGCGGTAAAGGATCTTCTAGTGGCATAAAACATATTATTCATGTATTCTGCAAAAATATTCCGCACAAAATAGGTCGTTAGGTCAACTAACAAACACTTTATATTAGCATTTATTTGTCTAAAAACGTCTGTACAAGTAGGTAAACCATGAATAAAATATTAAAAGTAAGTAAGTATAATATCACAAATATTCTAAAAATTATCATTTACTCGTAGGTGTAAACACATAATGTGACTAGGTTAAGAAGTAAGAACATATAGATACTAAATGATGTTATGTGATAGAACTACCAGGAAATGATGTATTATTGAGATATTCTCAAAAACCGGTCATCATAACGAAATTTAATAAATCAAACAGTAACAATAGTAATAATATGTATAGGTAATACAATAATAGATAACATAGAATCTCAATCGTTTTTTTAATGTGGTGGTTTAACATAGTTTCCTGAATAAAATAGGATTCTGAAGGGCATTCTTTATACAAACAATTTAACGATAAAGAGTTTTGTTTTATTTGATTTAAAATTTAAAAAGTTATATTATTGTGTTGTAGCAACTTTTAATTGATTTAATGTGAATTATCATAAAGACAAACAACGGAAAGATTATAAGATTAAATACACATTACATACATATACTACACGTCTACACTAATGATAAATAAAGAACACATTGTCTGTGTTTTTGTTTTTTTTTATTTTACACGATAAATCTTACGTTGATAATGGTAGTAAGACGAAAAAATATTTTTTCATTTTGAATTCAATTAGTTATGATTCAATCCGTATTATTTTATAATGAACAGTGATATCTTTGCATCAAAAATGGTTTGTTTGATAAATATTGTAGTTAAATGTTATTCATTACAAATTATTTTTTTTATAACTTATGAGTTTATACATATTATTGAGTTTGGCGCATTATTTATTATTCATGTAAATTTTACATTTTATTTTTTGAAAACCTTTAGTTTCTCCCTTTTAGAAAAAAACATAAGATTATTAATAACAGACTCATCGTATGTTTTATGAGTTATAGTAGGCAATAAAACATATTACTGATCTTATGTTTTCGTAATATTGAGGTTTATTTATTTTGAAAAAAAATTAATTATTGTAAGAAATAAATTATGACGGGAAAAGTAGGAAATATAATTTTGTTTTTTAAATATTCAACATGGAGAATTTTGAATGTGTATACTTGCGGGAACACGTCACACTGTTATAGTTTTCACCTTGTAAAATAGAAAAACCAAAAAAAACATTGCATTTTTTTCGTTATACAAATTTTTTCCCTAGACTTAAGATATAATGCATAAACAATCTTTAATGTATTATGATTTATGATTTATGCATTTATGATTATAATAAATAATATAAGATATTACTACGATAACAGCTAACTTATGTATTTATTACGAGTATTTACTAATGATATATGATTCATCGATAATTGTTATAAATGTAACTCAATTAGGCTACAACTTGTAGGCTACAAGATTGAGTTAAGTTGAAAAAGCGATGCGAATACTACATTATCTGTCTGTCCAGATGACATACATGATCAAAAATCAAATCGCGAGAATTTGGAAAATTAGGAACTTAAACGCAGTGATATTATTTTAAAAACATGTAAGTACTTATTTGTATATATTTGTATTATTTACATTATACATGAATACATGATGCATTACTTTTACATTGTACTTGACAAAATATTATACTATATATTATATTCTTCTATTATGTACAAACGTGGACTCGACGACAACGAATTGGTTTACAATGTATCTTACGAGTATGTGTAATATGTATAGATGCCTATGTGTACGAAATACGAATATAAGAGTCATCGTCCAATATTGTAAGAATTTGTATTTTTACGTTTACGGACTATTATATACTTATATAGGTTAAGAACAACACTCGAGAGTTTACTAGCAGGTACCTGCATAAAATGGAATGACATTTTGAAGTATCACTGCAATCTTTGCCTGGTGTCTGACGACTCTATCGATCCAAATTTATCACATGTCACAGGCCTAGAAAGAAAGGTAGAAAAGTAAACAATTTTTCCTTTATTTACTATAGATATTGTATTAAAATAATACGCACCACGGCACTCGGTCTTTTTAATACATAGTGATACGTCCCGTCAGTGTTTTCTGCTTATCTATTATTATATTATTATATACTATATTAAAATCTATAAGTTGATTGTAAACGGTATACAGATAAAATAAACAAAATCATGAATCGTTATAGTTTCATGATGATACTTAATGTTAGAAACTCTTATGAATTTGCCGTGATTAGAAATTTTATTTAAGTAGGTTTAATATTTATAGTTTGTCAAATAAATAAATAAATAATAATAATAAAAAATCTATCAACAAATTTAATAAAGTTAGTATTTAAATATTTTTACAAAACAATAATATTGTATTATATTAATGATATCAAAAAATAAAACATTACAAGATATTATACATTTTGTGTCTTGTATATATTTAGTTTTCTCAACAACATGAATCATGACTGTAGTTTAAGTGATTATTTTTGTTTGAAAAGATTTTTCCAAACAATTTATGGGCATCTTTTTAAATAATATATCAGCTATAGATATAATTATAGTTAAAAAGATTATGTTTAATGCTTAAAAAGCATTTATAAACATAATATTTAATATTTATATTAGACATTAAAATCCAGAATCCCAGAAATAGCAAAAAAAATCCATATGCTTCCAAAATGTTTCAGTGCAATGTATCAATTATTTTACAAAAAAATAATAATAATAAGAGCAAACATTATTACTTAAATAATATCATATATAAAACTATTATATTTAATCTTTAATAAAATAAAGTGAAGTGTTGAATTACATAATAATTTCTGACTGATGCTAATAAGTGATCTATTCCTGTTTGTAAGACTCCTAGACTCTAGCTAGGTAGATATGACGTATGAATGTATACTTATACTACTATTTCACACATTATAATAATTATATATTGTTCTATATTAATAGTTATTAAGGTTTGAATTTGATAGAAATATAAACAATATAAAAAATAAAAAAAAGATCACTTTAAATGTGAATATGCATGAAAAGCATTTATTTAAAAACAATCTTAATTTTAAAAACATTTTAATCTATTGGTAATATAGGTAGGTACTTTGATAAACGCTAAATTAACTTTATCGATACGTCTAACAGCGATAATAAAGTATATCAATTAAAGGTATTTTTAAGTTTAACATTGACCACACGTCGTCTTTACAAGGTTTTATTGATTTGTACCGTAAGTATAAAACTATTATGACTAATTATTGATAATTAAGCACGAAAAAAAGAGATAAAAAAAAGACTAAAACCTATTTTCATATACGAAAAAAGGCAAAAAAAAAAAAAAGCTAAAACACATTTAGGCATTACCTTAAAAATTAAATGAAACGCATTTTTGTTTGAGAATTATTTTTTTATCATTAACCAAACATAAAAAATAATTTGTTTTCAAATCAAAAACCTATTAATTAGTGTAATTATTATGAAACTATGTAATTTTAACCTTTGATACTTTTCAATAGTAAAAAATACAGTATTATTTGTTTAGCCATATATTATATATATAATAATCCATTGATAATATTCTAATTTAACACATTATTTATCAGTATATAGAAGGATAATCCGATTATCATAATCGTATGTTCGTACGTATAATAACCGTGTTTTGGGCTCATCGCAACAAACATTAAGTATTGTACTGCACGAGGACACAACATTAGGACTATTGGCGGAAGACGGATAATGAGAGAAAAATCGCTGGCCAGCGATGGCCGCGTATCAAGCGTTAGTATAAATAGGTACCGCGAATTCGTTAGCGGACGCAGTCCAGTCGGCACAAGCGCTCCGGTCGTGTCCGTTTACATTTCGCGCGTCTTCCGGGTATATTCGAAATAATTCAACGCGCGCATATATGTAGGTAACAAATAATGTTATTTCCATTTGCAAGCACAATATTATGATAAAATATTATATTATACTTACAGATATATAATCGAGATATCCGCGAATCGCGCTACACCGTGTAAATCGTGCCGAAACATTTAATATACGCACACACACACATATATATATATATATTGTATAGGTGTACACTGCATGTTTAATACCCACGTCGAATAGTCTGTGAAAAGGTATAATATCACAATAATATAATAATATTTATCGACGGCACACTTTGCCGACAGTAGGCGCAGTAGCGATTTTTCTTTCCCGTCCGTACGCGAATTAGGGCACATATATAGGAAAAAAAGAAGAGGGAAAACCCGTTGTTTTTTGACGTTATATCAATATTATTATTTTATTCACTCCACCGCCGTCGCCGTTCGGAAAACCGATCTCAGCTAGGCCGCCATAATCGCGTTCGGTATCTAAACACATTCGCTCAAATTTCGTCGCAGTCACTCGCACAGTCGCCGTCACCGCCGCCCACACGCTGAGGACTCATGGAAGTTACACGGTCGTCACTGTGGTTCCTGGTCGCGTTGGCCGCCGTCTTGCAACCAGCCCGACCTCAGACTTCCAAGCCGAACATCGTTTTCATTTTGGCCGACGATTTGGTAAGGCACGACATTACGTTTAAGACTCGTTCGCCCACGGAACGACTATGATAAATACATACTATTATTATATCAAGTGGGTTCGTACCTACTTTTTTTAGCACAAAAATCATCGTTAATCTTTTAGTTGTGCTGATTAGTTAAAAAAAACTATATAAAACACACAGGAGAGTATATTTAAACTTAAAAAATTTCTTTTAACAGTTTTTATTTTTCCGTTTAAATAATAATTTATTTCATATTTGTAATGCTTGCAATATATAAGTTAGGTTTCATTACTACATATCTGCACGTAATTTATTATAGATTTTGATTTTGTATAACACATTCAATATTTTACTTTAAATACAACGATGTTTATACCGTTTATTATGAGTTATAATAGAAGGTAAAATAATGTTTAAACCGTTTATTGTTTGACTGAATTTTTTCGCTTTACATCGGTGGTGGACTACTACAGCCAATAATTGTTGGCCCCTGATTCTTTAGAATGGACTTAATGGACTTGGTCGCCGTGAAACAAATATCTGCGCCTATTGTAATAATTTAATATTTACGATACTTATCGTCATTATTGACAAAACGAAGAACGCGCTACTTTATTGCTATTATATTATTATGAATTATGATCGCCGTGCACAGTTTATTGCGTGAAAATTCACCGTTCTTACTCCGCGTGTTTGCGTTGTTTATTTAAGTAGGTTTGTCAATTTTTAATTTTTATACATATATCTAACAACCCAATAGTTGGCAATATTAGAAAAAAAAACTAACAAGTATATTGTATATAAACTGTTTAAAAATTACTATAATTTTACCGAATACTCACACGCTAGCTATAGTACATGTTGTATGTTGCATTATATAATGTGTATATATTTGAGACTATTATGCAACTTCAGTCAAAACATTCAAAAATCTTAATGGACCATTACTATACTGTTGACAAGTAAATGTGTATCGTAAAATAAAATGTAAAAGTAAGTGTAGTTACATTATAAAAAATTACCAATAATGTGTAAACATAAACTGATAAAATTCACCATACTACCTAATATTTACTGTAAAAAAATTATCTTAAAGTACGTTTTGTAAAAAAAAAAAAAAACAAAACGATTTATAACACATATATCCTAAAAGTTATAAAAATTAAATCCTTTCAAATCTAATGCATAATTTAAAATATAATATCTATTTATTTATATAAAAAATTGTTAATTGTTGTATACGTTTTTATGGGGATTATAATTGAAAACTATCGAACCAATTGGCACCAAATTATTCACACGTATTAATTGAAAACTCGGGGAGTACTTATAACTTCGTTTTTCAACCCCTATATGGGGTGACTTACATACGAAGTTCATTTTGGCACACAATAATCGAATATTGTTTTATTTATATACAAGGTTTCCATTTGTTACAGAATTAAAATAGATTTTTATAATCTATTTATATATATTATAAACGAATGAATATATATAATCAAAAAGTACTCAACCGATATATTTTGAAAATTGCATAGATTGTACTTAAAGAATAGTTAGAACCATGTTCGAAAATATACCAAAGGGTTATCTTGGCAGTATTAAAGACCATATTTTCAAATTCTTGAGATTTGTTTGTACCTATTACTTATAAAGGAATATTCTGTAACTTTCTGTTTTTCAAATGACCACCTCCTTATTCTACTGCAAATTATTAAAAAAATGTTTCTAAAAATATTAGTTGTAATGACACGCATTTCTAATAATAATCATTACGTTTAATCAATTCAAATCTACAATAGTACAATCCTTGAATCCCGGGTTTATACGTCAGTTTTTGGATTAAGATTTGTGTCCACCAACAAGCGTAGATAGGGCGAATTATGCGATTTTGACATTATCAATACGTTTCTTAGGTATATTTAGGCATAACCTATACGCTCGACGAGCTCGTCACCTTCGACAAATACTCACATTGATTGCTATTGCGACACGCGAACTCGGTATAATTGGCCAAGTATAAGTAATCGGCGCGACCGGGTTGTATAATATATTTTAATAAACCACAATTATGAATATTATGTATACATATAATATATAGGTACATATTGTTGCTGTTGTGTGGAATGCCGAAAGCGCTTGATGTAATACCTATAACAATAATGACAGCATTCGCTAAATCGCAATGTTATCGCAAAAATTGAGCGTCACTTATTCGTTTACCCCTATAATATTATATTAAAAACCCACGCGTATACGTATTTTGTCGGAACCAATCGACGATTTTCACTGTTTGTGAAACACGTGTCCTTGTTGCAGGTTCTCACATTCTAGTCAGGTGTTCACTACCCTTGGCCACGGAAAAATAAACTGCACGTCAGTGCGAATGGAAGGGTTGTATATTCCATGTAAATAAAGTTTATGTTACTCAACTATTATTATATAATAAACAGTGGTACAATTATTAAAATATTGTTTTCTTTAGATAAATAAAATAATTGTCTATTCTCGAATTTCGTAAGTAGTTCAACTCTATTCTCTATTCTTTTCAACTCTCTCTTTTCATTAGTGCATAATTTATAATATTATTATTTAAGTTCTTTCTAAGTTCGAAGTTTTTGCAAACTCAAATCAATAGGGAAAAACAAATTTTTTCAAATCAATAATCCGATTTGTAATAGGTACAGTCGAATCGCGATAACTCGAAGTTGAAGGGAGATAAAAATTCGCTTCAAGATATCTAACTTGAATTTATATTAATACATAATTTATATTTCTAGGGGAATAAAAAAAAATTCGACGTCAAATTTTTCAAGTTATCGAGGTCCGAGTTATCTCGTCTCGACTGTATTATTATTTATTGTGAACATAAAATAGCTGATTCGGAAGCAATATGTATTTCATTCATATTTTATTCGTCATTTGTACTTTATACAATATAATATAGTTATTATTTGTTAACTACACGTATATTATTATGGAAGTGTAAAGTGTTAAATCACTTTATCGTTTTTTTGTAAAAAATAATTATTTCTCAACAGACGTTATTATATAAATAATTTACTAACAAGTTACAATACTACATACTATACGATTTGTAACTCTCAATTTGTATTGCTTTATAATTATCTAACATTTTTTTTATTAATAATTATATTTTGGTAGTTTCCACGAATTATAATTAAGGAGTACTGGCCCCTTAAAAATTATTATTAATACTGATAATTTCCATTAAATGTTACTTCTTATTGTTGGCGTTAAACGTTAATTATGTATACGCACTGTGTTGTTTCTTATAAGTACCTGTCTAAAATACTACATTATGTATTTAATAATCTAGATAGCCATACATTATAACATATCTTGAAAATTGTGACTTAGACTTATTCTTAATTACTGTTGGGAAAATACGTGAATAAATTATAGGTGATAATCGTCTTTATAATTACATGTATACGTGCTTTTTTTATTTAATTTCCGCTTCTAGATAAACAGCACGTTTGTAATGTTATATAGATGCAACGATTATGATAATTAGGTAGGTATTATTATTTATATGTTTACCTACTGTGCCTATAACCCGACTTCGTCCGTGAAAAAATAAATAAATACCTATAAAATACGGTGCTATATAGGTGTATCACAATTTTAGGATACCTCAGTTCATGTGCGAAACGGCATTGGTTACTCATTAGTACCTCACCTTAAGTAAATTTAAAAATTCTAAAAATCATATTTTGATTAACTTTATTATGAAAGAAAAAAAGGGTACCAAACATGGTAAATCACACTGTATATTTTTTAAGTTCTACCATTATTCGTATATTTGAAGCAGAAAAAATACTATTTTTTTTTAAGATATAATATCGTTGATATATTAAATATTAATATAATACAATATTGTAGGTAAAATGATGAAAGCAAAATGAATGCTAATGCACTTCGCCTCTTTGGCGTACGTTAGCAATTCGTAAGGGGAAAAAAAGTTGAATAAAAATTGAATAAATATTGAATAGCATAATAATGTAATTTTTAAATTTATTCATCTGGTCGATTCACTGAAATATTTCTACTGAAATCTTAGATTTTCCGTCTTATGTATAAGGGCAAAGGACTGCAACTGATCACGATGACGTAGAAAAATAGGATGACGACCCGCTTTCAGACGTTACGTAAAAGCCATAAACGATCTTGACATTAATAAACAAATAAACTGTAATAATACAATGTTGACTGTACACGATGAGAGCATTGACATTGCATATGATAATAATATAGTTTGTAAATATTTTGCGGTCCTTGTGGTCGTCGCGGCGGTCGACTATTCGTAAGAAAGTAAATATTTTTCATGCCCTGCAAAAACAATACAATTACAATAGTATTGTATTTTCGTGTTTTCTCGATAGAGGGATATAAAAACACAACTTCATGCACGGAAAATTTTTTTTTTTAAATCAAGTGACATAATATATAGTGGACGGCAGTAGAAACCTACTGGTTGTTAATGATTTATAATGTCATTTTTATATTGTTTTTATAAACGGCTTTTGCAATTTATTTTAGTTCGTTTACTGACTAATTACGTTTTTATTACCCAAGACCTATTTTGAAATATACAATTTTTAACACATTTTTTTAAAATATAATGTCTATGAATTTTTTGTATACTTGTAAGTTGTGTATCTATCAAAATGTATTCCCTGGTGATTAATAACATAATAATATTATATTAACAAATTAAATTTATTATACTATTAAGAAAAGATCATGTGACTAAAATTATATATAACTTACTATAGTAACAATAAACGTGCTTAAAAACAATGAATGGTAAAATTATAATAGGAACTTGGAAATATAATACGAATATGTTCGATATTTTATATATTAAAATTATAATAATGATGTGTGGGGAACCTATATATTCGCAATGACAAAATAGTATAAATATACACCTACTTAAACATAATTTAACAACTAATTTTGCATGTTCATAGCTCGTAGGTTTGCCCACGTTTTCGTGTATCTTAAAACACTAATCACGTTGACATGGAAAATGAGCCCAAAGATGTGTTTATATCATGAATCCGTCATTATTGTGTATATTATAGTAGTGGAGACTAATCGTGTCACACAATAATAAATTCGAAAACTCTTTTACCAGCCAATTGGAATTTCAAAAATAAATTGTCTATTGACCGCGGACACTATAATATTATATCTGTTTAAGCACTAAACGCACGTATCATATTTTATACAGTAGATTCTTATTATGTCGAACTACATTGAAATCCCTTGAAACTACCTTAACCACCATTACACTTATTTTACACTTAATAGCGTTTGCTCTCGATAATTCGAAATAAAAAATCGTTTTTCGTTATCTCGAGTATACAAATAATATTTTTATTACGGTAAGAACAAGAAATTAAGCAGTTGGTACATTCAGTATAGTGATTATGATTTCACAGATTGGTAGTTAATATTTATAATCATTCGTATAGAATGTAGTGAAATGGAAAATAAGTAACATTGTAACAATGTTACAAAATTAAAAGTAATAGGTATTAAATAAACTTTAATGACAGATTTAAAAAAAAATGTATTTATTCATTATTGTAGTTTATTGATATGTATGTAATATTAGTACTTTAAGCATTCAAATTATCTACCAATTTTTTTTAAGAATTTTAATAAAACTCGATATCCCGAACTTTTTCCTGTTCCTCTTGAGATTCAACATAACGAAAATCGTCTACTATATATATTTTGAATACCTACCTATTAATAACAGTTTGAGATCCGTTTGGCAAAAAAAGTACTTATATCTGTTTGATAGACGCGAAAACGGTTTTCATTGAACTGTAATAATATTACAGATATATAAGTATTGTTATAATGCTCAACGGTCTTAACTACAACATGTACCGATACACTATAGCAGCCCACATTCATAAATCATAATAATATAAATACACGTTGTATCATGGAGATATTATGCCAATTTTACATTAAAAAGTAATTTTAATGTGTTCATTGTGATACACTCTATGTAGATGGGCATAATAGGTGGGTATATATATATATATATATATAGGTACCTACTTATTTCCTACTATAATACTTTTCACCTTCATTTCTATGGGCCATTTTATCACGTGAATGGACGAGTAGTAATAGAGTATTTAGTGAGACATATTTTCTATGATGGTTTTTTTTTTCTAATAAATTTCATCCGTTGACAAGGTTGCAGCTGTCATGTACGCCGTCCGCGGATCACCGTTTGATACTGCAGCGAGTATTGATAAACCATCGCGTGAGAGGACATTCCAAAACGAACACTTTGTTTTGTCCCGGTCCGTCGAACACGTATACGCATTAATCATAAGTAGAGCTCGTATTTTTAAGGCGATATTAAAACGCGCGGTGAAAATGTGTTTGGTTTAATGAATTCTACGAAGTTATTTTTTTAAATGTCAACCGCATTTGGTATTTTGTTAAACGATCTTCTCGAATACAGTCCGCTTATGATTGAAATATTGTAACACGCCAAAAATAACTATATATGCGTGATATTATTACAAAATTATTAATGCATATTTCTATTTTTACATTGGATATTTTGCAAATTAACATAATATTAAAATTAATCGAAAGTATGTTTTCCAATTTATCCTCTTTATTTTTAAACTCTGAAACCATATAATATTGCTTATTATTTTTAAGAACCACAGCTATCAAGTGTCAGAGTATTTCAATAAATATATAAATATCTCAACAGTATATAACAAAATATTAACAGGAAATAGCCAGTGTTACACACTTTTTATTTGTTATTAATTGTTTTTAACATTGATTGCAAATACTATTATTAATCAAACGTACATTTTTAAGTACATCTAAGGTCGAAATTTTCAAGGCTGTTAAAGTTAAATTAATAAAGATAAATTTAAGTCCACGGTATATTTAAATAAAAACATGTATTATTGTAAAATTAATACATTCATAACTCCGCTCGAAATCTAAAGAGGAATTAAGCTTCGTTATAAATGAGCTACATTTTTTTTAAATTAGATAATTACAAAGTTAAAAAATCAAAATAATCAAATCTAATGAAAGTATTTAAACAAAAACAAGTGTATATAAAAGGTTTAAAGTGAACAAATAGGTAACCCCACTATTACACAGTAGGTGACGAGTGTATCTTGTCATTGAGTAAGTCACTGAAATAGGTGTGTCAAAATTGAATTCAATGATAAATCAATACACATGAAATAATAATTCTACAGATCGGAGACAGTTGGACCATTAAGTGATAATTTAAGTAACGTTGAAATATTTCAAAATTTATACGATTAATATTTTTAAATTTTTTTGTGTAACTAGTAACTACAATATAACAGAAATTAAAAAATAGAAAATAAAATCTTATTTTTCTTATTTTTTCTATGTTTATTCAATTTATTTTGAAAATTTTTAATTTTGACTCTTCAAAAGCATCAAATTAATTCAACATGCTACCGCAGAATCTACACATGAATTTGTAAATCAGAACATTTTTTCTTTTATATAACATGTAACACACATTAAACAATAATATGAGGCTTGGGGTACTTGGAAAAATATAAAAAAATATTTTAAAAATGTTCACCAGTCCTAGTTAATATTAATAATTCAGATTTATCGCCTATTTGTCAATACGATTAAACGTCATATCGTCTATTGCCCATCATTAAAATAAATAATAAGAAAATTACCTATACAACAGAATTAAAATATTGACAGATTATGTACTTCATTATTTATAAAAATTATTGGATATAAATCTGAAAAAAAACAATACGTCAAATTTGAGTAAAATATTTACCTTTCCATAAGACTAATATTATGATAAATATAATAAAAAAATCAGTCAAATACAACAATTTGTCCACTTTTACCTTCGCAGTAATGCTATAATAAAGTGATTTCTCACCAGCGTTAATCAAAAATATGTTAATAATATCACAGCTAATGGTCAATAGTATAATATTGTGATTAAATAATACTAAAATAATACTCAAATTATTAGTATTCAAATATAAAAACTTTTTAAAATTAGACAAAACAGAAAACTGATAGTGTTCTTTGGGAAACACGTTAAAATTATATTATAGTTATGTATTTAAAGTCTTAAATGAATTTCAAATTTTTTTGGTTAATTTTTCAATAAGTATTTATCTTGAAAAAATTGTAACATTTAAAAAATATAAAATATATCTATATTATTGCATAGGTAATAAAAAATCTTATATTTTTTCTAACCGTAGGCCTAGTTTATACCAAGCTGTTAAAAAAGCAACTTTCCGTCTTCCAAAAAATCTGCGATAAGTATGAAATAAAACGGAAACATTTTCTCGACATTATCCAAATTCGCAACATGCACAGTAATAGTGTGTCTGGACTCTGGATTCGTAGCGGTTAACATCACACAATTTCTGTTTTGTGACATTATAGTTTTTTATGTGTAAACGACTGTTGGCGCAACATTCAACAAACTGTATACATCGTCAATTACAAATATATGTATAATATACTATGTTTATACGCCTATATTTGTCTCGTACATGTTCTGTCGGCTCGATGTAAACCAAACAGTCTAACACCATAACATGTTTTATATACAATTTTACACTGTAGTTTAACTCGCTACTCGGATATACTAGAAGTTCAGTTGTTAAATTAATTAGACCATAGATTATTGAAATTTGTTCTCTGGTTTGGTATATTATTGTTTTGATATCTACATCATATTATAATAGTTTAAATTCAGTATCTACCCACATCCCCCGAATATTTACTTACGAGCCGCCACTAGACTATAGTAGTTACAACAGCAATTTACGTACGATATCGCGTACAGTATCGACTGATTTATGTTTTTATTTTTGGCCCGAGCCCCGAGATAAAGTCAACGGAACCGAATTCAAAAATACGGCGACTTATCGAATAGGCACGTTTGTATGGTTTTATTATAAAACCGCGAGAGATGGAACATGACGTCTGACGGTTAGTTTTTCGCTCGTTTTCCATTTCGCGTAACCCGACCGCCTGCTGCACAACTATGTGTTATATATTATTATTATTATAATACAACACGCGTTGCTTCACGCAGTCATGACGGCGGCGCGTGCGTTTAGTCTTGCGGATATAGAAAGCGCAATAGGTCGACCGCATATGCCGCCGCCGTGTTTCGACAATATTAGTATACTCACTGTGCTTACGAGCACGCGCGCACGTGTGTGTGTGTGTGTGTATGTGTGTGTTTTGTCCAGCCTCTAAATTATCTATGTATAAATAATACGTTGACATTGACCTTGATAATACGTGTTGACGAAAACGACAACGTTATCGCTTCGTTCAATCCGGCACGAGACCGGCGAAAGCATATTATCGGTTGTAATCTGTATAAATATTGCGTTCGGAAAACAAATTCTGAGTACAGCATAATATTAAATTACATATTATAACTATTAGTCGTTTAATATAAATTATAACACACCGTATTTGTCGGTTCATGTCTTTTTAGTCAGCATCCCGCCGTTCCGTGTCAGAAACAATACAATATTATCTATAAATGATATTTTATTGTCCCACTTACGCATTTTACAAAGCACCCGTTTTGTGTATTTACGATATAAATAACTTTGTCATATTATACCTACATCTTACGAGTGTACAATAAGTACACTGATTGTTAAAACTATATAGGTAGATACTTATATTAAATAATAATCAAATAAAAAATACAAACATTTATAACAAAAAAATAATAATAATTGTATTGACTCGTTGGTATGTGATTTACTGCAATTGTACAATCGCTCAAAACTGAAACAAAACTATTTTACATCTTACCTATGACAAGTCACATGGGATGAAATCGCACGTATATCGGTCGCATTATGTAGCACAGTTTGGTTTATTTTGAATACATTGATTGTTATTTGGAATCGAGGAAAAAATAGAAAGTTGACATTTTTGCCAAAAAATATGTTTGCGTGGCAACGAAAAAAAAATTTCTTTATGACTATTTACAATGGGTATTGTAATAATGCGAATTAATTAATATCAATTAATACATTTTATTCTTACAACGTCATTTGTTGCGATCTGTTTGCAATTTTTGAGTGTAGAGCAAAATTAAACTTTATAGCATTTGACATTTGTGTATCACTACCAAAAAGAAAATCAACAATTTATAATGGAAAACGACTACTTGAATTTTAACAATTATAAAAACGGTATAGACATATTTTCAAAAGAAATGATGTTTAAAAAAATGAATTTAAAATTAAATATTTCTATATTCATTTGTATAAAAAAAAATGATATAATTATTATAATAGACCATAATATTGTTTATATAAGTTTTCCAATTTATCAGATGTTTTTTCTGCAGATATATATTTCAACTGAAATCTTGACCAGAATTTGAATTTTTTTATAATCTTCAAAAGACCTTTTCCTGAATCTCGTTCAAACTATCCACATATACCTATGAAATAAATTACGATAAAATAATAGTAATAATTTTCCTATTTACAGGGATGGAACGACTTGAGTTTTCATGGTTCTGATGAAATCCCGACACCCAACATTGATGCGCTGGCATTCAACGGTGTTGTACTCAACAATTTATATACTCAACCGGTATGCACGCCGTCTCGAGTGGCACTGATGACTGGAAAGTATCCCATTAAATTAGGTAAATAATCATTATCAAGACACGCAAATGTAACGAAATTATTTAAATCAAATTTTCTCCGGTTTCACAAAAATATGTAAAAGATGGTTTGTGGAAAAAAAAGAAAAGAAAATATTTATTAGTTTCTAGTAATATTAGATTATTAGTATTTATGTACTACGGAATTAGGCGAGAAAAGTATGGAGCCATTAGAGTTCGAACTCCTCAAACGAAAAATAGATGAATAAATATATCAAATTTATTATGCAAATAAAAATATATTAATATTAAGAAATTGAAAAAAGTAAAGAGTAAAAAATGTCAGGAAATTCAATAATAATTTATTTCCTAACCGTAAATATCAATAAAATCTATGAGTTTCACTTAAACTATTATTTTGATTATTGAATATACCTACTTATTTATTATTTTATTTCCAGTCTGTACATACAAATATTGTTAAATAACAATATATTATAATATAAATTAACAATATACATTTATGTATTCGTCGTATGACATGAGCGAAGGGTAGATTTTATTTTTATAAAATTATCAATAGTTTATTGTATTTTAAATTAATACCAAGTAATATTAAATATATGTATACGTATCAAAAGTAATAACGTTATCGTTTTTATTTTAAATTATTTACGAGTTACAAACAAATGAAATAAAATTTTAAAACTTCTCTCCCTGGTAAAAATCGTATCAACGCAACTGCACGTTGACTTTTAATAAGCGTGATAACTTCTAATAAATGATGAAAATTCTGAACAGGTATGCAAGGTCCTCCGACATACGGCGCCGAACCAAATGGCTTACCGCTGTCTGAGAAACTGTTACCGGAATACCTCAGAGAATTGGGATACACGACTCGAGCTATAGGAAAATGGCACTTGGGTTTCTACAAACAGGCCTATACACCCACGCGACGAGGTTTCGACTCGCACTTTGGCTATTACACAGGATACATCAGTTATTACGATTACATACTTCAAGACGTCGTAAGTCGATTATACGTCCGTTTAGTTTCGCTAGTTCAACGTAAAATATTATTGTATTAGACTTTATATGAAAATGCATTTTAGCTTTACAAAAAACATATAGCTTTCTTGACATAAAATTTTAATTAATTAAAAACGAATTCAATGTTGAGCCTTTTATTTTGACATTATCTATTTTTTATTAGGTTTTTTTAGATCTTTTTGGGCTGTTTAAGTTATTTTACAATATCAGTAATAACCTTATGGACCAGTAAAAATGCTTAAATGTTATGCAATTTTCGTGATTTATAGTGTATATTATAGTCTATGGATAGATGCATTTTTTTAGATTTTAAATTAATATCTAAGATTTTTTTTATAGCATAAATAAAGTATTCTTAACATTATTTATTAATCATTATATTATATATCTATAAGCTTATTATTGCAATACAAAATTATCGGAACAAATAAATACTCGTGTACCGGCTATTTATTAAAAAGTAAAAATTCAGGAAATTAAAATTAATTGAATATTCATAATATTTCGATCATAATTTATTGTTATTTTAAATGTGGAAAACTTTATTCAAGTTGAATTGGACTTTAAGATTTGAATGAACACTAAATAAAACTAGAAAAATACCATTCAAAATACTAAAAAAATTCGTGATAATATTATGCGCGCATATACAGTTTTTTTACAACTCTAAAAATATAAAGTTTTAAAAGTCAAAGTCCAATGCGACCTGAAAAAGTCTCCTGTGCCTTCAAAAAAAGAAAATAATTGATAGAAATCCTACTATTTCACCAAACGCTTGAGTTTTTCTAACAAATAAGTTGACTCTGGCATCCTATAAAAAAAACTCACGATCGTCTTAAACAACAATTTTGTTACTATACAGTACCAGAATTTTGGCGAATTCCACGGGTTTGACATGCGACGAAACGACACTATCGCCTGGGACGTGGCCGGAAAGTACGCCACTGACGTATTCACCGACGAAGCTGTGCGATTGATCAAAGAACAACCAGCCGACCGGCCTCTGTTCATGTATTTAGCGCACGTGGCCGTGCACACAGGCAACAGGGGTAAGAATTTGGAGGCACCACAGTCCGAAATCAACAAGTTTAATCACATTTTGGATCCAAACCGCCGAACTTACGCAGGTACGACGACAGGCCGCAATCAGTAATTAATAATTAATGATGAATTGTTTTCTCCTAACAATAATTTAATCATGTTCTTTAAAGTTTTGTTAATTTACTCATATTGCTTTTCAAAAAGTAAAGTTTCCGAAAATTGAGTAGATTTTAACTTTATGTTAATAACCATAGTTTTTTTTTTCAACTCGATCAAATTATTGATTAATTAACTATAATAGATATATAAAATCGTCTATTTTATTTAACTTGTGCTTACTTTACAACAGTAAAATAAAGATCGTTATAAATGGTAAAATTGATTATAATATTACCTATATAAATAATATGGTAACATTGGTAACTCGTTTAACGTTTAAACTTGCTCAATTTTCATTAATACTGTAGAACAGATTAAGTATAATCTAATAATATTATATAGGTACGTTGTTGGATTAAAACAATATAAGTAAAAGATAGATTTTTACTGACTAAAACCCTAATAGTTAATATCGTGTTGTCTTAGCTATGGTGTCCAAACTAGACGAGTCTGTGGGTCGAGTAGTGGAGGCACTTACGGAAAAGAAAATGTTGCAGAACACTATTATCGTGTTCATGTCAGACAACGGGTCACCGTCGTTCGACAGTTCTGGTCGGGGTTTCGGACCCAACGTCGGTGTAACAGCCAACTGGGGTTCCAATTTCCCGTACAGAGGTGTAAGTTTCATATATATAAATCGTGGCTTGAATTCAATTTCATTATATATTATTGCTAGATCTTAAGCTAGGAATTAGACTTATTAAAAAATCTAAGAAAATACCTAAATATTTAACATAACACTCTAGAAAACTATTATTACGACAACTTTATTAAGTATAAGTATACAAAATCTTTAAAATTGTTATTGCATACATAGTATCTATACATTAAAATCAATATATTAATTGTTATGATAATGTGGAGCAATAATGATTTAATTGATTTAATTTTAATTATGCTGAATTTGGTCTGATTAATTGCTTTCATAGTCATAAAAGTATTAAAGTACCACCGTAACAGTTCGCTATGTTACACATATTATATTATTGCCTGTTGGCTGTTGGCCTGTATCGGCTGTATCGACCAATATTGATTAGTTGTATAATACGTGTATGGAATTTAAAATGCAAGATTAGATCAATTTTACTTATTTGCGTTAATGTTGATATTAGAATTTGATTAGAATTTAGAAATACAATTTTAACATGTATATTATGTTTTTGAGCTGGATACAATACAGAAATCACTACCTAACCTAATCGTACAACAATAAAGAATACTGCCTCTAGAAAAAAATTGAAATGCGTGGAAATCTCAGCCCTGGTTCATGAACATAATTAGACGATGAATCCATGATCATAAAAATATTTTTAAAAATACTATATTATATTAGCACCTCAAAATCTTGAAAATATAATACTCTTTACTGAGTATTAAAAGAGACTTTGATCAAACATACCCTCTTTAGCAATAATCGTCATCTATTATAAATATGCGACTCTTGTAGTTGGTGTAAATATAATAACTACATTATATAAACGAATAATATGACATATTAATTTTTATATCGGCTTGAATTTTTTTCGCAGATAAAAAACACACTATGGGAAGGTGGCGTTAAGAGCGCGTCTTTTATCTGGGCTCCACAATTCCAGGAAAATCCTCGCGTTTCCAAACAGCTCATGCACATCACCGATTGGTTGCCGACGTTATACTCGGCTGCAGGTACGTCTTCACATATGTCATATAGAGTCATAGTGTCATACTTCAGACGCGTAATGGTACATATACATTTAACGACTTAGATTTAACAACTCGATTCTACAATGCAAAGATTTGAGTTGACCACGTCGCGTTATAACAATTTACCCACGTTCTATTCAACAAACTGTTTTACTACTTTTACTACATTATAGTTGATTAACAGTTGTAGACAAGAAGTAAGTTAATCGTTAAACTAATAGCTTCCTTCCTCTTACTAAGAATCCAAAACAAAAATACGATTTAATTTTGTTTTAAAAATGCATATCTACTCGTAAATAATAAAACGCACGCCTGTGTTGAAAAAAATTATAATATATTCAATATTGGTGCTTCAAAAACAATATAATATATTATATATTTTTTTCACGGTAATATTGGTAACTTTTTTTCAGGCGGAAATGCGGGATTTTTACCAAAAAATCTAGACGGATACGATCAATGGACATCTCTCACATTAAATTTACCATCGCTTCGTAATTTCGTTTTACTCAATATAGATGAAAAACAGCGTTACGCGGGTATTCTCAAAGACAACTGGAAATTAATTGTCGGTAAGTTGTTTTGAAATATTATTTTAACAAAAAGTTAATATCATTTGAAAAAGACAAAACATATGCATATATATAAATATAATTAAATAGCTATTCGGAAATTTATTACCTCGTGTCTCGAAACACCGCGATATAATAATTGGCCTCAAAAATGTTCGTACCTTTTGACATATTTTTTTTTATTTATAACAACCGATTAGTGAAACGGGTCGTCGTATGATTTACGGCGACTCGTTTTATCGATAATAATAATAATAATATGATATTTTAACATTATGAACGACTGACATCGTTGTAAAACCGTCTGTTGCGCTCCGGCAGGTTCCACGGCGAACGGGTCACTGGACGGGTTCTTCGGAGCGACCAGACCGCGGACCCCGTACAACGCGACCGCCGTGCTGTACAGCCCGGCCGGCCGCGCGCTCGCCCGGCTGTCCAACTCGCTGCCGTTCGCCACCGGCGGCACAGCGGGGCCGATGAGCGGCGTCCGCGACCTGCTGGCCATGCGGTACGAGTCGACGGTCCGGTGCAACCCGTCGCCCGAGGGACCGCGGGCCCGGTCGCCGTGCCCGGCCGGCGAGGCGTGCCTGTTCGACCTGGTGGCCGACCCGTGCGAGACCAACAACGTGGCCAAGAAATACGTGACGGTCAGCGGTCAGCTGTACGAGGCGCTCAAGTACTACAGGCGGCTGCTGGTGCCGCAGACCAACCGGCCGTTCGACCCGGCCGCCAACCCGGCCCGGTTCAACAACACGTGGTCCACCTGGATGTACTGATGACCGGACGTCCGTCGCTGTAAACGTGCATCACTATATTATTATTATATATACGTATTCCCCGCACAGATTCCTCTGAAAAAAGATTCCGGTAAATCCACTTGAGAACATAATACGCATTAAACGCGAAAAATAACGGTCATTAGACGCATCGATATTTTAAAGTCTCTTATTATATTGTAGATGGGACGAAAAACCCGTATTCTGTACGTTGGTGTTTAGTCGACGGTGTTTTTTTAACGCGGCGTGATTCGCAGACTACTCTTTAAATCTTCTTGATATCTTCCAAAAAACATATTAATAATGTTCTTTAAATTCGGTACCACAATTTTTTAGTACATAAACTACAAGCATATATGTATATATATATATAAGTATCGTACTACACTGGATTGCCAAAACGAAATCCCTTGTAGCGACCCGTATGGGTTGAAAAAAGAAGCTTATAAGACGATTATTAACGTCCGCGAACAAACAAACCGGCTATTGATAAATGCACTGTACGGAAGATGTGTCATCCACTTCGTATTTTTGGTGTCTATTTAGTATCTTAACCTTTTGGAACTTTTCGGGGAAATAATATGTGCGTATAATGTCCACTTTTGAGCATTGTATAGTTAAGCATTTCTATATAGGCTCTCGTTCACGTAGTTGTAATTATTAAGCATATATTTTTATTTTGTATAATTTATTAATTAATATTATTACACGTCCCTATTTATTGTACATGCTGTATGTCGGATGAATTCAGTAATAATACTTTTGAATGTTTATATTGTTGTGTAACTTTATATAAATAGCTATAGGTACTATCAAACGAAAGACAGAACGTAAAATTGTATTTTGTCGTTCAATTTTGTATAATTTTTCAATTATTTATTGAGAACTGTTTTCTTTGTATTTTCATTATTTTTTAGGTTACTTTGTTGACATTTTATATTTGATGATAAATACCTATGTGCCTATATACACGTTTATATATAACTGATAAACAGATAGATAGATGCTTCGAGACTGCAGACTATAATAATTACAATATAATGTCTATACATAATATATAATAATAATTGCATGCTATGTTATAAATTTTTTCAATTACACATATTAAATATTATTATTATTATCATTATTATTTTTTAATTAGGGATAGAGGCATTAACCATAGGTCATTAGCCTATTAAGTTCAGGCCACTACGCTCGTTCATAAATTATTCATACGCAATAGCCTTATTAATGCCTGTAATTTTGCAAATATTGCACTATAATGTTAATATAATTAACGCTATGATCTAAACTTTAGATTCTAAACTGTGTGGGTCTTGGCTCGATATATTTTAATTATTCCTTTTTAATATAACTATTTTACTTTTGATTTAATGTTTCGTTCAAGTATAGGTAATTATTTTAAACGTAATAGCATTATTTTTTTTTTTTTAAAGAACTGACAAAATTTAATTTTAAGATACAACACATATTAATTTTTAATACATCTATGATTTTTATATATATTAACTTTGTATTATTTATATTAATATTATTATATAGATACTATAGTATTTATTATGGTAATTCAAACCTGTATGTTTGTCAGTATAGTGCAAAATTAAAGGAAATACGATTATTGTGATAAACTTTTATTTTAATTGTTAACCTTACCTATTATTATATTATCCATACTGATTAATAATAATATGAAATATTTTTACTATCAAAAATGTTTAGTAGGTATGATTAATTATATCCTAATAACAACCTTTTTTAATTTTTTGATATGTTTATTTGGTAAAAAAAAACTTGAAATATCATCATAACACGAATATTTATGAATACATCAGCTGTAGTTACTTATGTTACTTATATAACTACATAATATGTATTTAGTTATTTAATGACCAGGGGTCGGGACTTAAAGCATTTGCTTATTTTTATGGATTAACTTAAAATGTAGCAGAGTACCATAGAAGTGTATGTCATGTTACAACACGTTCAATTATGAAATTTAAAAGTGCTTTTTTTGCTTTATTCAACGATTTTTTAAAAAGATGCTTATTTCCAGTTTTTCTACTTTTTATGGTCTTTTCAGAAAATCCCTCGGAAAATCTATAAACAATAAGGCAAAATGTCTCGGAAATGAAGTTTGATTTTTTATTATAGGTATAAAGATTTTTTTTGATTTTTAATTAGAAACTTTTCCTAATAATTTTGTTTCAATATTTTGTTATCTTTAAGTATAATACTTTTAGCACGGTTACAATCTTATAAATTAAATTTAGTACCTAACTATCTGCTTTATCATGTGGAAAGAAAGTTTTTTTTTAAATTAAATATTTTTGCTCAAATTTAAGTTTTTAAATGCTTATTTTAATGATTTTAAGTGCTGTAAGTCCCGAGCCCTGATAATGACCATATATACCACCATATGAGATTTTAGGACAACCATGAATCACACAGTTTATATTACTTCCAGTGCTATTATTTTTGTTCAATTTAATTACATTTTGTTCACAAGAATCAAATCTGTTTTTTAAATATATTTTTAATTTAAATTGTTTTGGAATATGTATTATTCTTAATACGTGTGCTTATTATTAATACATAGCATATACACTTATTCCGTTTTAATATTAATATTAATTATTAAAACTAATCTGTCCATAATATGTAAACTATTGGATATGTAACATTTCATAGATGTATTAAACGTTATGCAAAATTAAAAAATTAAACATTTTTGAACAGGTAAGTGTAATGCAATGATTATAGAGATTATAGAGACTTTAAACTTAACAAAAAAATATGTTTAATTACATTAATATGTAATCTTTTTTATGTTCTATGAGCATATTGGACGGTGGTTAAGTGGAACAAAATTTATGTTTTTATACTACAATATAAGACTGATAAAGTGCTAAATAGGAAAATATTCTTGCTTGATCAAAATATAACCCGCATAGAAGGCTGTCAGTTGTTACTATCTTGCTTTTCAAACACAAAATTTGTGAATATTTCTCTTTATATGTATGGTCAGTGATTCTCGACTAACTATAGATACTTTGTACTTAATTGAAATTTAATATATACCTATTATATTATGTTATAATTTATAATTATATATGGTTTGCGTCAGCTCTTGCATATAGTGAAACCTTAGAGATCACGAAATAAATCATGAAAAAAAATCCGTTCTTGTTAAAATGATAATATAATTATAGATTTAGGTATATTAGTATATTACAAAATATTTATAAATTGTTACACAATACTGTACGAGTATAAAAATAATAGCAAAAACTGTTTACAAGATATGGCCCAATTAGCCTTGGTACTCACATCTTGTGGAAGTATTTACGAGAGGGAATAATGGATATATATATTGAATAGGCATTTGGCACTGAAAGTATATGCAAAATGGAAATAATTACCGCTATGGCGATATAAATGATTCAAATAAAACATTAAAATTTTTCTTTAAACACATCTAAATATTTATTGAACGGTACATATTATATTATGTCAGGTTTCATGAACGATCACCGAACATTTAATTTTAATTTTTTAATTAATCAATTTTTCATGCAATCACGTTAATATTATATAAACTATCTATTTATTTGTGTGTTATGTGGGGAGGAGAGAACACGCATTACATACTTTCAAGTCCGAGTAAGTACATATGTAACGTAAGTATATATTACATAATGAGTGATTCATCAAACATGCTCTCCTCTTTTTTTCTTTAATAAAGTGCAGTTATTCGAAATCTGATATTCGCCATTTTTAAATATACTCAATGACCGTATTTTTAAATTCTCAAGATTCTCCACACTTCTCAATTATTAGTATACAAACAATCTCACGAATTTGACAAACACACGGAAGATAAAGTGTATTCGAGTATTTATAAAATTTAAATTAGAATAAAATATGCGTATTATTAAATGTATACCTAAAATGCGGGAATGAGCAATGAGCTTGATGCTCGGTAAATCACACTGTATTTAGACGTTATTTTATGATAATAATATGATGCGATTATATTATCCGAACTTGTCACATATTTTACTATGCGTCGCGTGAACATATGTGAAATAATAATAACAATAATAATAATAATAATAACAATAAAGGTATGTATAAAAACGGCTACAACAACGACTCGAACGATGAGGGACTTCAACGGCGGTGCGACGACGAAAAGTGCAATTCTGGTTGGTGTTGCTGCTGCTGCTGCTGCTGCAACGGGTAGTTGTAGTGTAATGACTGTTGCAGTTCGTAGTCGGCTGCCGGCTGAGCTGAGACGGCGGCGGCAGCGGCGGCGGCGTTTTCGGCGGCAAAGTCGAACTTGTACGACGGTGTGTCGGCATCGGCGGTGGCAGCGGTAGCGGCGGACTGGTCGTGCAGATGTTGACGGTGCGCCGGCGCTTCGATCCTCTTCACCTCGGCCCTGAACCCGTGCACGTCGTCGGCCGTGTACTCGACCACTCGGGTGGAGCCGTCCGCCTCGACCAGGCTGTACGATCCCTTGACCGACCCGTGACCGTCGCCCACCTCGTTCTGGCTCTTCTCGTCGCCGGTCAGCGGGTCGTGCACCGAGTACTGGAAGTGATACGTCGACCCGGGCTTGGGCACCACGCCGCCGTGACCCGCAGCTGCATCGTCGTCACCGTGCTCAGCTGCAGTGGACGCGCCGTCGTGCTCGTGCTGCGTGAGGTACTCGTCTTGCGACGGCTGAAACGGAAACGCTGAGGCTACGGCGCACACGGCTACGATGAAAACCGCGACCGCGCGGCAATACGACAACTGAAAAACGCGATAAATATATATCATGATAATGTATATGTATTCCGACCTCGGTTCGTTGATTATATAATATAATATGATGACTACGACGAGGAAAATAATAAATTGGTTTTAATCCGAAAACAATCTTTGTACCTAACAGAATTGAGTATTCGTCGTTTGTTCATCGTATACTAAAATTAAATAATAAAATCGCTTAGGATAAGCACGATTATTAATAATATTGCTTCTATATTATGGTACGAGTAACGTGTAATGTAAACATCAACAAAAAATAATAATCTTATAATAAATACCTTTACAATATATTTTGAAATGTGAAAATATAGGCTAAATATTCTCATATCCCTAAAATATATTCGATTATATATGAGAAATGTTTGATTTATGATATACGTTTATTTTTCTGAAAAAAAACGAAAATAGCTCTGATAATTCGATCGAGCAGTTAAGACACAGTTTTTACAAATTTGTCAGCTCATCAAAGTATATTGTACAAAAAAAATCCGGCATGATTATCTGAGCATTATAAAAACATATTTTGTGAACGATTGTTGTTACTTATTAGTTATTAGTAGTGTAGACTGTAGATAAAACCTATCCCTCTCAAAAATTATCATTTTTTCGCATGAAAATTATTTCACACAACAGTGTTTATTTATAAAAAGCCAATTATCTGTTTATTCCGATAAAATAATTTGTTTTTAGTTAAGATTAAGTATAGGTAACCGTCAATTATTTTTTATTCAAATTTAAAAACATATTCTACAATTTATAAAATTGGTGTGCGTTAACTTTAAATTCGAATAATATTATTAATAATAGATATTAAAATAATAATGAACAATTGGAAAATATTTTAATATAATACACTTATATTAATTTCACATGATCTATATAAATGGGAAAAGTTTCTAAAAATTAAACTCTATAGAGTTTATATATATATATAGTCAGATAGTCTATACCTACCTAGGCTGTGGAATATTTTTATTTTTCGACAGATTTATCATTATTTTAACCCAATTATTACTTTTAATCCGGAAATTATATTATAATAGTATGTATTATTATATTATGTTGATTTGTTTTTTTTCAATAAACTTCCAAAACGTATGGCAAAAAAAAAACAGTAAAATAATTAATTATGAACCAAAATCGAAACACTTGGCTCCGTCATGAGAAGAGTAAAAGACGAAATTTATCCAGGAGTGCTATGATAAAATGGAAGTCTCGAAGGGAAATACCCGAACTCGAAGTAGGTAAGCAAGTATATAGGTATTGTATATGCGACGTAAGACTTACAGGAACGCCAAAATAAGCATTTTGCATGTGTAGACGCGATTTGAAAAATATCAGTTAAAACACGAATTAAAAAGTTCCAAGACATTGTATGATGGATTAGTAGCTGCAAAAACCAACCTGTCCAGACCTCCAAGGAGCAGTCACTTTAACGAATAATAAAAATGGAATAATATCGTAGAAAATTTGAATTGCGGCCACCATATTGTTATCACTTATCATACCACGGTGCATTATTTACTACATGTATACTGTGTACTCACTTTAGCGGCCATATTATTTTCTGCAGTGATATATGGTCGTTGATGTACAGGTATGTTTTTCTCGCCGTGACGCTATATGTATATGTATGTATAAACTGTGTTGCACTCGGTGTTCTTCTCGGTGTTCTTCTCGGTGTTCTTCTCGGTGCACTGATGGACTGATGACTGTGGTTATCCACAAGCTCGGCGTGTTATTTATACTACCCAAACCGTCCCGTGATGTAAAAGTGTACACACGTAAGGCAGCGTAAAATATAACGTATACTATGTATTATATATATATATATTATTTAGGACTTAGGTAGATAAGCGTAAACATTATTATACGTTACAATACAGTAGTCACACTTTTACAACAACGTGTAATGAATAATAAAAATAATAATAACATTACGATTCGACCAACGCGAAGAGAAGGGACCTTCTATATACTTTTGTTATGACGGGGAAGAGCGAAGAGTCCTCGTGTCCGTCCATCTCCGCGGTCTACGAAACCGCGTCGGTAATTAAATAACACATCGCCCAATTATGATAGGTACTTAAATGTGGTGTAACCGCCTACGTGTACGCGCGGCTGCAGGAGCTGCGGGTGTATAGGTACACACCGACCGTGCCGGGAAATTAATAACGTAACACGCGCCATTCCGACTGCGTGAAACGTTATGCACGCCAAGATAATATGTGTATTATAAAAAGATAAGGTAAATGTTATAATATTACTATATATTCGAAGAGGAAAGCGGCGGAAGGAGGCGAAATGCACACGAGTAGAAACACGACGACGCGTAGCAGTCCTCCTAATGCGGACGACGAGGAGAAATCAATTACAGCGGCGGCGGCGAATGATAATAATGATTTGTATTATGATCACGCGCGCGGTCTTACGCGTAGATAGGCAACTATAATGCGCATCGAGAGGACTGCGAATAATCTCTTTATGGATGCACCGCGGTGCATCGGTACAGCCTTAATCGCTGTTGTATATCACTTTACAATGCAGCCGGTAGCGTAATTACCGCAGTGGCAACAGAGGCAGTTGCCTCGGGACGCAAAATAACAAATAAAATAATATAGGTTTTGTGTAATTGTTAATTTATTTTTATTTGATTTGAAACAAAATATTTAATGTGATATAAGTGTGATTGGGTTAATCTTATAAATTTGGTTACGGCCAAGTTTTTATGACAAAGGTCGAAGAATCAAATTTATATTAGGTAGGGCGAAAAATATATTTTGCTTCGGGGCGCTGACGAGGGTAGTTACGCTACTGGCTGCAGCATACCTAATTTGCTAATTTCTATACGGCTGGCTGAGCTGCAAAAGTGTGTATGCGAACGGTGTCCGTCACTGTACAGAGTTCGCTTATTTGGTGTCTTTATTTACCTATCCGGTGTGGCGTAGATATTAGGCCTGTGCTTCGAGTGTGATGAGTGTGATGACACTTGCTCCGTCGCATTAGAACGGTATCGCGCGCTTGACGGTGTAAAATGTAAAACATGTCTTGTGTACCTACTCGTAAAATCAAAGAGGTGTGGTCTATAAAAATAATATTAGAGCAGTGTTTTTAACACGAATAATATATTATATCATATAATTTACACACATTGTTATCATCAGGGCTTGGGACTTAAAGCATTTGCTTATTTTTATAGATTAACTTAAAATGTAGCAGAATGCTATGGAAGTGTATGTCATGTTACAACACGTTCAATTATGAAATTTGAAAGTGCTTTTTTTTGCTTTTTTCAACGATTTTTTAAAAAGATGCTTATTTCCAGTTTTTCTGATTATTTTTTGCTTTTTTGACCAGTTTTTCTACCTTTTATGGTTTTTTCAGAAAATCCCTCGGAATGTCTATAAACAATAAGGCAAAATGTCTCGGAAGTGAAGTTTGGTTTAATATTTTTGTTCAAATTTAAGTTTTTTAAATGCTTATTAGATTGCTTATAATGATGTTTATAAGCGCTTTTTAAGCCCTTATTTTAATGATTTTAAGTGCTATAACTCCCAAGCCCTGGTTATCATGTACATAGAATAACAATTTTTAAGAACAGCTAACAATATATTATAATTTTTAAAAAAAGTGACTAGCCAATAAGTATCAAGTCGTTGAAAAGCATTTGATACGTGCGAGAGGTAGAGACTATTCAGTTTAAAGAAGAAATTTACCGATTTTTTTTTTTTTTTTGAAATATTATACATATAATAATCAGGGCTCGGGACTTATAGCACTTAAAAGTTAAAATCATTAAAATAAGCGTTTAAAAAAGCGTTTCATCATTATAAGCATTTAAAAAACTTAAATTTGAGCAAAAACATTTAATTAAAAAAAAAATTTTCTTTTCACATGATGAAGCAGGCACTAAATTTAATTTATAAGTTGTAACCGTGTTAAAAATAATATAATTAAAGATAACAAAAAATATTGAAACAAAATGATTAGGAAAAGTTTCTAATTAAAAATAAAAAAAAATTAAATTAATCTTTATATTATAAAAAAATCAAACTTCACTTCCGAGACAATTTGCCTTATTGTTTATAGATTTTCCGAGGGCTTTTCTGAAAAAACTATAAAAAGTAGAAAAACTGGTCAAAAAAAGCAAAAAAATTCACTTTAAAATTTTATAAATGAACGTGTTGTAACATGACATACACTTCCATAGCACTCTGCTACATTTTAAGTCAATCCATATAAATAAGCAAATGCTTTAAGTCCCGAGCCCTGATAATGTAATATAATATATATACAATATTATGTAACTCTTGTTTTGGGCTAGGCTTTTGTATTGTTTATATATTTTTAAATCTTATCGCCTCTACCTACCATCTATAATTATAATATTTAGCTTAGGTGCCCACATAATAATATATATGACAATTTGAAAATATTTTGATTAATTTTAAATCGTAATCCTTGGATATACCTATTTATACTGACTACTATAATAATAATATGCGTACATATTATACCTATATATTAAATTCAATTTTTTTTTTGTAAATAATTTTTTTTATTCCTAAGCCCGTTTATTTTTTGTTAAATCATTATCAATATACTTACCTAAATATTTTTTTAATATAATCAAATATTTCATGCTTCACTGTATAACATCATCATCGTAGTTTCAAATTTAAAAAATGGTAAAATTGCAATTTTTTGCAACTATAAAAATAGCTTCATACCTGCCAAACATTTTTCAAAAATAAAACACTAAATGCCACACAATGAAAAAGTTATTCAGCTAGTAGGACAAACGAAAAAGGATACCAAACGTATCTATATAATTATATATTATTATTTATTATATTATGTAGGTATTATGTCGATCGAGCGGCGATTTGCCGAATCGCCAAACCGTAAAATAATACAATATTTCTCAATGGTTTAGTAAACACTGTTTCACTTATATTTTTATATAAATATGAGATCACATAATAGTTTATAATATTATATTATACTATAATAAAATATCCTTTCAAAAGTGACAGTTATGTTATTACTTATTATGTATAATGTATAAATACAAAATAACTTAACTGAATATTTTCTTTTTATTATTTTAGTCAAATCTCTTGCCAAGATACCGCCAAAAAACATCTTTTAAATACCTACTTATTTGGTCAAATTGGGAAACTTGAATACTCAAAAAACCGAACAATTTTTTATAAAAATTATTATTCCAATACTTAGTAAATAATATGTATTGTGTGTACCTGCGCCCTGCGGAGGGTGCAAGGGATGCACTTGCAGTACTTGCACACCGTGGATTTTCAAAAGAAGAATATAATTTTAAAAAAATTCAGAAATAGTAAAAAACTTTTATATTTTACATTAAAATAAAATAAATACCTATTTTTTTTTTAAATAATAATTGTAAACGCCTAGTTTTTTTCCAAATTCCTCGATTGCGGTTTTTAACAAATTTGGTATCCTCTTCTCGTCAAAAAATATTCCTATGTATTTAACTTAAATAGTTTAAGCACTTTATAAATCAGCGTATACCGTATACTATGCACGTTGCACTCCCCTTACAAAATTCCTGGCGGCGCCTATGATGAGTGTGGCTATTATACTTAGATATATTTGGTATCAAGGCATCTAGAACTATACATAGATATAGCCGTATAGGTATATAGATATCTAGTGTTATCCTGGTACCTACTCTTCAGTTTGCAATGTATATATTAATTATTCTCAGGTTCATGACATGTTATATATTATCTATTATTATTTTTATTGATTTCCATAATTTTTAAATCATTATCAATATATTTTTATACGTCTATAATAATTACATGTTTTTATAGAACCGGAAGTATGACTAAAAATAAATAAAATTATTTAAGTTGGTATAATTTAAAAATATAATACAAATACATTTTAAATATTTTGGATTTTGGAAAAATATTGCACCTAAATGAATTAAAAATATTGTCTACCAAGTACCAATTATTATAATTTTAATAAATGATTTACAAAAATTGAATTTAAAATATAATTATATTTAACAAAATTTGTATGCCAATATTATATAATATATAATACTAAAACGATGAATACTCTCGTGGAACTTATGAGTTTTGAGCTTCTTATATAGTTATTTACGTGTGGACATGCAATTATGCAAACAAATATTACGGATCGGGAGGTAATGCCGACAATGGATAATTTTTCACAAATAAAAATATAAAATGTATTATTTTTAATGACGATGTATCCTCTCTCACTATACTTTCTTAGTTAGCTACAGCTCAGATAAACTCCATACATATATTATTTTTAATTGACATTTTACCCGTATTTATTTTAATGTAACTATTCAAATATTTTTTGTTAGTTCTATATTATTAACCATTGCTACATTATTATATTATTATAAAGTAGATAGTAGGTATCTACTATTTGTGTACTATTTGGTATTTAGTATACCAATTTGTAAGTCATAAGTCATAAACTCATAACAGTCATAGCCAACCTTACGTATTTTTATTTTATCACCGCAATTTAATATTAGGTACCTATCTACTTTTATCTTATTAAAATGGTTAACATTTAAAACCTGTATAAATCCGTAGATATTCATAGCCAAGGCCCAAGGGTAGAAACAACTTGTTCTAAGATAATTCAAAAATGAGAGTCCAATTCGACCTAAATAAAGTTTTCCTCTTTTAATAAGTAAGAAAAAAAAAAAGATCGAAATCCGACTACTTATTCAACGAAGCGTAATTGTCGTTCCTGTAATGTCTTTATGGTCATATAATTCCGAAATCGCTTCAAATTGTCTTTATAAATAACTTTCTACGACACCTTTAATTTTTAAAGTTTTAACACCAACAGTTGTTGAGAATTATAAAATATTAGCTCCATGAATCCTACATTAGCACATCGCATTAACTACACAGTACACATAGTCAGTATATACCTATAAATAGTTCTAGTGTGAAATGAGGTGCATCATTTTCAGTAGCGGCTCGTAGATAGGGGCGACGGGGCGGTCGCCCCCTTCTAAAATTATTATTTATTACTAATTTATAAGTTTAATATAAAATTTCAAGTTTATATTGCAGTATAATATTATTGTCAAAAATAAAAATTAATTTTCCTATATTTACACTAATAAATATTATGAAAACATTATCAGTTAATGGGAGTTTACAATTTCTGAGAAACGATTACCAATAACAATTTGCCGAAATCCGCGAGCAGCGAATGCGATCTTGGGCGATGTTAAAAGTCGCCCGTCATAACTATGATCGGAATACAAAAACTAAGAAGGGGGACCACAATAATAACACTGACGCCGGGGCGATGATTTTAATCGCCCGATGCCCCGATATGTACGGATTCCGAACTTGCGTGTGTTTATTATTTACTTTTTGCCGTCGTAACTCATCGTAATCAATTATTATTTTATTATTTCATTATCATTATATATGTATTAAATGAATTTAATTAAATAACTGTTATTAATATTATTTGTGTTCAATACTTTCCATAAATAAGAAATTTTATATCGCCCTACCACTTTCAAAGCACACGAGCCGCCACTGATAATTTTCATTTTTCGGTTACGGCACTATACCTACATGTGCCACCTGTCATAATATTATGTTTTTCATAGTTAATTTTCATTTAATATTTTCAGTTTACCTACGTCATATAATTATTTAAATCCCTTAGCTTAAAGCAACGCAAATTGACTAGCATTTAACAATGTAAATCAATCTACTAGTTAAATAAGTACAGGTAAATGAGGGTCAAACGGGAGGAAATGAGAGGGATAGATCCTCCCTTGACTTTTTTTTAATATTTATAAAAATTAAATTTATGTATATTGTACTATAGTGTTAATGTATTAAATTTTGCTTTATTTTTTACGTCAAACACACTCCCCCCCCCCCCGTAACAAAATCATTTGACCGCATTGGTACAGGTTGTCAGATTGCTAAACCTTTTTTTTAACGCTAAGTAATTTTTAATTTTTGTTTAACCATCTTCACGGTAACAAAAATTTAATTTTTAAATCACAACCTAATATATTTTTTAATTTCATTGTTTTTGCTCCGAACAGAACTGATATCTGATGTACCTAGGTATTAAATTAATTTAAATAAAAAAATATTAATATGAATATATTTTTTTCTAATTTATTTGATTTTTCCTATTATAATTATATAGGTACCTACTAGTCACTTGATATAATAATTGTTAATTCTAAATTGTATCACCACTACCAATCATCGTCCGTAGAACATATTTTACAAATTCAACATATAAAGTACGTGGTTCTAGTTTACATTTATTACTTAGACCATAGGTCTCATAGCTAATGTTATTTTGAGCTCTTTTAAACAGTTATATCAATCTCAATGAAGTAAGAATAACACTAATTGACACCAGGCCTGGGGTCTAAAGAGTAAAGAGAGAAGGAAGGAATTTCTAAAGTCCTGACTCAGAACTGTACAAGTTAGGAATTTATACAGAAATTAAAAGATTACATATGACTCTGATTATTAAAAGAATGGTCTAATATTAAACTTTGATATATTTTCAACGAAAAATGAATAATTTTGACAAATTCATTACCATTTAATGAGTTGATTTAAATAATATTAATAATAAATACAGTTTATATAACTTTTAAAATTGAAAGTTTATATTTATTTAAGACATTAAATAAATTCTATGGGAATAACAATATCGTTCTATGGAATCAACCAAATTGCATTCATTTTTTTTTTTAATTAATAGAAAAAAATATACAGGGTGCATCGAAATCCATTTTTGATTATTTACTTATTATTAATTACCATTTATCACATTCAATCAAGATTAAACACAATGAATTTCTTGCAAACCGGCTTTATCATTGGTTGTTCACATCACCTTTATTCAAATAAGTGTATCATAGTATATTAATCATGATACAAGAACTATAATTATTTAATTTATCTAACCATTTACTATATTTATTTTTAAATTTAATTAATATTTTTTTAGCAGAAGTGCTAAGAAAATACAAGATTATTATATTATAAAAAATTAACAGTGGCCAAGGAAAAGTATTTAATACATAAAAAAAAAGAAGATAAAGAAAATAATATAATGTGGATGCCTAATCTAAAATAAATTTAAGATAATAACATTATCTTAGAAGTAGAGTTTGTAAATTCCACAATTAATTAAGTTGAGAAACTTAAGTATTATTGTACAAGGAAGATCAAGACATCCTCAAAGTAGCATAGAACGTAAAAAATATGCTTCGTGCATGGATGAAAGACAATAAGACCTAAAAAAGATGTATAGGATTGAAGTTAGTTCAATTCGAGAAAAATTTGTTTCCATTTCATGTAATGATCGATTTCACAATGTGGATACTGAATGCCAAAAGAGAGTTTTTAGAGTTGCAACTTTTTGACTATTATAAAATAATAAAATAATATCTTAAACACTCAGGTAACACATGATTACATATCTAATTAAATTCATATTTTACTTATTTTTTTACAACATGATGACAATTTTTATCACTTAATAATTTTAAATTTAATACAAACTATTTTTCAATAAAAATAATAATCCCCGTTTGAACAAATGTTACTGGCCAATACAAAATAATTTTAGTTATAAATAAAAGAAACTATTATATAAAAGGTTTGCCTAAAAATTCAGTTAAAATAGAAACAAGTTAGAAAGTAGGAAAATAAACTTAGTCAAACGTGCAATAAATTTAAAAAAAATACAATTCTTATTTATTAAATATGCATCTATCACAAATAAATACCGTTTATTTATTTTTAAAACTACTTTAATGCATAACAATTTAAATAGTATAAAACAAAAATATAATCCATTATTTTTAAGATATGAAGTTATAAAGATAATACAAAAAATAATAATATTAACAGATTTTTTTTAAATTAATAATATTCCTACTTATTTATTTATTTTCTATTCTTATAATATAATTCCAATCATAACTATACTTTACGACTTATGTAATGTTATATTTATTTTGGCAAGTTAAAGGTATGTGTGAATTTAATACATACACATATAAAGTTATAATATACTATATTGATTTGAAATTAACACTAATTATTTAAAATATTTTTTTTTGAGTAAAAGAAAATTTGAACTCAAAGGAAAAAAGCTATTGCTTTAAGCTTAGTACATTCATCAATCTAAGGATAAATAAAAATAAAATAGTAAATAGCTGCTATAAATATTTTATTACTTTATAAAAATATTGATACAAAACAGTATTAATAATACACAATCTAACTTAAATTTAAAAAAAAACTATACTTAAATAGATTGTTACATAGCAGTACAAGCCATTGGTATTTGATTATTTACAATATCATTTAAGAATGTGATTTCTTTGAATTTTCAATTAATGGAGTTACTACTACCTTACACACTAATACCATGTATCCCTATAAAATATTTCTCTTAAATAAATATCAATCACAATATGTCTACAATATTTTACATACTAATTATAATTTAATACAAGAGAAACATCCCTAATAAAAATTATTCTTGATGTGAAACAAATGTAAAATGTTCTTTATGCACAAGTCATAAAAAAAATTAATTATCCAAAAATAAAACGATTATTGGATTCTTAAATAAATTATGAGTATACAAATCTAAATGTGAAGAGGATGTAACATAATCAACACATTCAAAACGTTAAATTTATTACACTAAGATCAACATTATTGAATAATGTTAAAACCTAAAACGTAAAAAAAAATTTTAAATAAAAAGAAAATTGAATCTACATTTATTTTAAACATTTGTATTGATTCATTTAATAATAATAAATTATTGTAACGGATCTAATTATTTGCTCTGAGAGGTGCTAATTCTTTTTTTATTTATATAAATAATTTTAAAAGATTTAAAATAAAATAAAGTAATTTACACAAGGTAAATCTAAAATATTATTAGTGTTATCTGGTTTTTATTCACAGTAAGTAGCATGTGACTTAGTAAAATTAATTAGTTAAATTAATTATTGATGAGTTAATCACATCCATGATGTAAATTAGAAACATATATTTTAAAATTGCCTAGGCATCATTTAAATTCTTTTACAAATTTTGAAATATTAATAAAATCTTTATTATATTTATACACTGTGAGTATTAAACTAGTAATTGTGTGATTTTTTTTTATAAGCAATAATTTAAATTGAATTGTTTTTATACTTTGGTTCTAAGATTTTTCAAGGTTAAAAATTAGTGTAAGCATTTAATGAAACAGTTTACTATTGTTCCTTATTTTAAAATCATAATATGTACAATAACACACAGAGAGTTTTATCAAGATACTACAGTAAAAAATGCCACGAGTTTAATATATCTGAAATAAAAAGACTAAATTATAGGTTTGCGTGCAAAATAATTTAGACTTGAGCAAATAAAAATAAAATTAGATGCTATATAATTTATAAAAAAAAATGGCTCTAAAAATAATTATTCTTAACTAAAATAATGAATATGAATTATAGTTATTAATAGAATATATAAATATATATAAAGGTATGATAAATTATTAAAGTTATCTTAAACAATATGGGATTCAGTCACTTTCTGAACTGGAAGAATCAGAAACGTTTTTTTTTCTTTTCTTTTTAGGTGGCATATAACTATCAGATTCAGAACCACTTGACTCATCACTAGAATTATCAATATGTTTATATATATTAGCAATTGTTTTTTTGTTAACCGTTAAATGCGCATTATTGGGATCATAGTTTGAACCAGGATATCTTCTCTTGTTAAAACATTTATTGTACATGTAAAATGAGTTATCTTCACCTTGACACTTCCTAACATTTTGATCATTAACTGTATTTTTAAGTAACTAAAAATAAACAAATAAATATATAAATACAAAAAGTTAAATACAATATTTAAGATAATATGTTATACCCGGAAATATTCTTCAAGTTCAGATTGAAAATTGGAAGCATCACTGAAAACTCTACTGTCAGATCTGTTAGTCATTAGAGCATTATATGACAAGATTAAAAGATTAGATTGAAGTTCAGCAATACTTGTTATTTTTCCTGCAGTTATCTTCCTTTTAATTTCTTTTAATTCAATTGGACTGTAAAATAAACAAATCTTAAATTATTAGAACACCATAAAAGTTGATTAAACACTAGTAAAACATATACAATAATAAATATTCATCCATCTATATTTATATTAATTATATATATTAAACAATAATTAATTTAGAATTAATAAAATAATAATTTAAATAAATAATATAAAACGATGTAAAATTAAATATATAATTCTAATCAAATTTAATTTTTTTTTTATCTATATTTTATATTTTACATTTTACTGTTGAATTGCAATCAATCAGATTGTTAAATCCTGTAAAATATAATAGGTACGTTCCAAATTCAAATAATGGAAAAATTGCCAGATAATGGTATTGATATGATAGCACTAATATTAATCTTTATTCATAAGTTAAACCAATAAACTTTTATTAAAATTAATTACATTCATATCTTATAATTCTTAATTTTAATTTTAAATATGCTTACAATTTTACAATGGCTAAACATTTTTTAGGTAAATTCTTAGTTGCCTTGTCGAGACTTGAAATATATTTGCTTCTTTCACATAAGTTGTTAAAAACAAATTTCAAAACTTTCTTGTTCATTTTAATATTTTCAATAGACCTAAAAAAAAAATGTATCATAATTGAACATATTTATGTATATACTAAAATAATATATATTTATTACAAAATAAAATATAGAACTTTAACTCAGTTGAAATATTATCTTTATAAATAAAAATTAAATTTACTTTTTTCTTTGTTCGCTAAATATTAAAAACTACTTTCTTAAGACTCAAGGATAATATTTAATTTGTTTAATTCATATAATAAATATCGCCATATAGAGTGGCACACACTTGACTTTTATTTTGGCTAACAAACATTGAATATTTTTTGATTAATATACAGGATTACCATTGATTTCAATAAAATAATTATTATGATCAAATGAAAAACACAATTGAGAATACTTCAACTGAAGCAAAATAGAAATAATAGACAGATAGATAAGCAGTATATTATTAGTCAAGTTATATATATCTAAATTATGCATATCCAAATCTACAATTTTTGATTAATATTGATATATTAATATTAATATTGATGAAACAACTGATTGTAAAGGTCGTTATATAGCAAATGTAATATTTAGACCAAACTAGGAACAATTATTTTGTGAACTTCAATTAGAAAGGATAAACTTATAAAGTATAAGCTTTTTAACAAATCTATGAATTTGATATTTCCATATGGTATACTTTGTTATGCCGTCTTGCTATTTATAATGTATACTGCGCTATACACACTAAAAGCAACCAACAGGCTAAAAGATTTGTTTAAAAAAATGGAACACATGGATAGATATTATAGACAGAATAAGCTATCTCCATGCTAGATATACTATTGGGTTAGCATTTCCAAAGTTTAGGTATATGCCCCATTGATACCATTGTTACTAGTAGTAACCATTTTGACTTATACCTATCTTCTAATAATTATTATAAAATAAATAACAATGATCCAATTTGCATGTTAGAAATTTAAATAAAACTGTAATAAGTAGATTTAAACATATCAAATTTAAATTTTATAATACAAATTAATATACAAATTAAAATACAGAGTTTTTACAACAGCTCATTTGTGGTTAATATTAGGGCAAATGTATATGTTATCAAATGTTTTATTTAGAAACAAACTTTATTAAAAGTTATTCATGTTCATTTTTTTTCTTCATATTTTTAAATGTATAAATCATGATAAAATAAAAATATTAAACAAGCTGTAGGAAAAATCTAGTACATGGAGTTGTTGTTACGAATGTCACAGACAATACATGCAAGAACAACATCCTTTTAATTAGTAATAAAAAGTTTTATTAAAAATGAATATAATATTTTATCTTACTTGTCCACAAGTCCCTTTTTAAATTTACGTGGCTGAACAGATTTCCTAAATAAACACATAACACAATAACAATAATAAAATAAATACAAATATTTATAATATAAAAGCATAAACAAACTTTAAGCTTTAAACATTTTTGATCAAAAATTAATATAAAATTGCATCTTACTTGTTCACAGATTCATTTTTAATATTAAGTAGCCCAAGACTTCTTCTGGTTCTTTTAGCTAGGGGTTCCACCTCCTAAAGAAAACCATTTAAAAAATTAACAAAATAATATAATTTTAAAATACTAATAGATAAACATACCTTGATTGATGTTCTTGTTACTCGGCAATTTTGAGGTGTTAATTTATTATTTCTGAAAATAACATACATGATAGAAATTTAAATTTAAAATAATTTATAATACCTATTGCCAAAGGAAGAATACATGTAGCTACAATAGGTTTTTTTTTCTATCTTAAGAATTTACAATTATCAACATAGCACATTTAACTATAGAAAAACAATTACAGTTAATGATATATAAATGAAAAATAAATATGTATAAAAGTTTTAATGTAATAGACCCGTAATTCTTGAATATTAACGAAAAACATGATATTTCAATTATTGTAATAACATTTAACTTATAGATTTTATTTAAAAACAACACAGTTTTTCAAATAGTAATTTAACTCAATATAACATAATTAATAGATATTCACTTTATGAAAGTCTACTAACCAAAGAAGAAGAAGAATTCAACTATACAGAAGACTAATCTAGAAATATAAATAAGAATTTTAAAACTAAAAATCTATTTAAAATTAATATTTTCATAATTTTAAAATAATACATTTTTTTGTTTAAGGTCTTTGTTTATCAATTTAAAAAAAAAATTTAATCAATTCTCAATAATAGTATAGAAACAAGTCATACACCATACTAAATATCATAAATTACATTGATTAATCAATTAGTTTATCATACCTAATAGACTCTTGAAGTTTTTCATTTTGTACATCAATTCGAGGTTTACGACCTCGTTTCTTAGGAGGTGGTTTTTCTAATTCTTTAATAATTTCAACTGGTTTTATTATTTTATTATGTGTTCTATAAAAAAATAATAATAGTTACAATAAGTAATTATTAACATTAAATTTTATATTAGTAAAGTGTAATTTACTTACAAATTATTTTGTGGTTGTTTGAGAAAGTTCATAACTGATCGTTGAGATATGCTAGCTGGAATATCACTTGAACTTAACATTACTACAGGGACAATCAATGTTTTACCATCATTAAATGAATGTTTATTTAAAATATGTTTTTTTGTCTGATTTTCAGGGATTGTAGAAGTCAATATAGTGTTTGTTCCAGTAGTTTCTTTTGGAATGATAGCTGCACCATTATCTTGGCTTTGCTTAGAAGACTTAGTTTCTGAAATTGTTCTTTGTTTAAATGATGAAGAACGGGTACGAGTTCTTGGTGTACCAATAGCTTCATGATTCAAATTTTCTTTTCTAACAATAGCACTAGAATCAACATTTAAATCTTTAAAGTGCCTATTATCAGATGGTATGTTTGAAGTGCTATTCCGTTTATTTCCATCATCAGCATTCTTTGTTTGTTTTTTATACTCATAACTAGAAATTGATAGATTTTCATCAATAGTTGAACTTGGAATAGAAGATGTGGATCCAGAAGATTTTATTTGTGGTCGTAGTTTAGTGGACATATTTTTAGAAACATTTGTTTCTTTAAGCTTTTCTTCAGCCTTTAGCCCCCTTGTCCTAGTAACCATTTTAATTTCAGGTAACTTAGATTCTATGACTTTTTTTCCTTCAGATCCCATAGACTTCCTTATTCCTCGTTCTCTAACATTAAATGTTTCAATATCTTCCTTTGCTGTTGCTTTTTTAGTTTCAATTAATGTTTGTTCTATATTTGTATCATTTTGTACAAGTTCATTCCTTTTCTTAATATTTACAGGAGGAACAATTCCAAAATTCCTTACCAAACTGACCTCTAAACGTGCAACAGATCGATTATTTTCTGGTTCATTCATTTTCTTCAAAATATTTCTCTTTTCCAATCCCTTTATTTCAGTTTCTTTAACAATTATATTTTTTCTTGACTCGGCTTCTTTAGACTTTTTTGTTTCAACTTCTTCTGCTCTTTTTATCTTTTCATTTTTAATTCTTTCAAATTCAGCTGCTTTTACTCTTTTCATTTCAGCTTCCTTGGCTTCTCTGGATTTAATTTCATAAGCTCTTTGTCTCTCAGCCTCCATAACTTTTTGTAGATCAGCTTCTTTGATTAAGTCTAGCTTGTTAATCATAGTTGGTGTTGGTGTCCTAATAAACCCTTTCTGTATTGGAACATCTCTTTCTAATAATTTCATTTTTTCTTTTTTATTCAACAAGTCTTGAACTTGATTTTCTTTTACATTAATTTGACTTTTAAGGGATTCATCTTTCAATTGTGATTCATAATCCCTTAATTGAGCCAATTCTGTACGCTTTAAAATATTGTTCATACCTCTTGTTTTATCATTAACGTTTGACAAATTTACTCTTCCCACATCATTCCTATCATCTACATATTCATCGTTTCTACACAAATCATCTTCCAAAATATCTTCATCTATTATATTTTCTTCCAAAATATTATCAACACATTCGTCAATGATTTCTTCTTTAACAACAACTCTCTTCTCCATTCTATTATTTAAAATATTCATATCACGTTTCATCCTTAAATGAAATTGATTTAACTTTTCTTCAGTTATACTTCTCTGTCTTGCTTTTTCTTCCATTTCTTCAAGCATTTCTTGATCTTCTTTTTCTTTTTTCATTGTTGCTTGTAAAGCTTTCATCTTTTTTTCGTATTCTTCTTTTTTTTTTCTTTCATCATCTTCTTTGATTTTTCTATCTTCATCTTCTTTTTTCTTTCTCTCATTAAGTAACATATTTTCAAATTCTCTTTTCTTTAATTCCTCTTCTTTTTTCTTCCTTTCTTCGTTTTCTCTCTTCATTCTAACTTCATTTTCTTTTTTCTTTCTTTCATCTTCTTCTTTCTTTAATTTTTCGTCTTCTTTTCGTCTTCTTTCTTCTTCTTTCTTCTGTTTTTCTTCTTCTTTCTTCTTTCTTTCTTCGGCTTCTTTTTTCATTCTTTCAGTTTCTTTTAATAATTTTTCATTAGCAATTTTAACTGCTATTTCCCTTTGTTCCATGTCCTCGTCATCATTTAAGACTATTATCTCATCAGGAATTGTATCATACAACACTTCTTCATTATTTTCCTGATGCACTTCTTTTTTAATTTGAAGTATTTTGTCAAATTGTATTCTATCGTTAACAGATATTTTATCATTTGAAACAACAATACATGGTGGCATTTCAATTTCAATAGGTTTATTAGTACTGATTCCACAATTTGTGTTATTACCTTTGTACATCTTGGATTCTACTTCATGTAATTTTACCAACTCAGCTTCCTTAAATTTATAGGATTTTCCTTCTTTATCCTGGGTTCGAATAGGTTTGTTTTGCACGTTTAAGGGACGTGCTTTTAAATTCTTCATAGTCATTTCATCATCACTGCTAAATATTTCAACAACTTCACTAGGAGGTGGATTATGATAATTGGATGTTGTAAGTGATGCAACACTATCTAAACCAATTTGATTCATAACATCTGATATTATTCCCTGTAAAACAGGTATTCCAGTGACAGATACTACAGAGCTTTGATCATCTTCTATTTTATCAGACTGACAAAAACTCTCTTTTAAATGTTTTATTCCTTGGTTAGTAGTCTTCAATTCTCTGGTATTTAATTTAATGTCTTTAGAAGTAGATGACTTTTGTCGTACTCTCGTGATCTGAGCAAAGGTATCAAAAGCTCCAATAGTTGAATCACTTTCACTCACAGAAGAATCGCCTTGATCTACACTAACTATATTTCTACGTTCCTCTGTTTCATTACTATCTAATGAACCACACTCAATTAAAGAATTCAATTCTTCATTATCAAAAGAATGCATTTCAACAATTTCTTCGACGCCATTATATAATTCAGCCAAGGATGTTTGAGAGATTGATTGATCAAAATCAAAATCTAGTTCTTTAATAAATCGGTTGTTAGTCTCACTTACATTACTATTAATTCTACCTTTAGATACACTATCTTGATGATACTGTTTTTTTGTAGAATCTAAAATATTTTGTGGTTTTCCAAACACATTCCATGGAGTTTTGTCATTTTTATTTTTTTTCCCATCTAACTGAAGTAAGGATGATCTTGAATTACTTGAAATGTTAGAACCAACAACTATTGATGATAAGTTTTGTGATTCAACATTATTGGTTTTCATTGTTATTTTATTATCATCATTTGTGTTATGATCATCTTCTATACAAATAACATCATCATCATCATCATCGTCATCAGCAGTAGAAGCAGCAGCAGCAGTAACTGTACAATTATTGTCAATTACTTTAACCACATTTTGAGAACTATTATTTAATCTTGTAGGATTTTTTACATCTGCATTTGTGACTTGAATATCCGCCACTCGCTGTTCTGAAGTAAGTTTAATATTAAATGGTTTCTTGATTTTGTTAACTACTACAATAGGCTGGTTACTATATGACAACAATTTTGAATCATTTCTGCTATCAACACACCTTATATTTGCTGATTTTAGTTCAATTACACCTTTTTGTTTTAATAGTTTTCCATCAGATGTAGTCAATGTATTTTGCAAAGATTGACTATCTTTGCGTAACAAAATAGCATCTTTAACAGCAGTCCGATCAACAGGGATCAGGCATTCCGAATTTTTGTCCTTGTTCTGAGGCGTGCCTAACAAACATTGATATTGTTCTGATAAAGGTTCTGTAGGCTTTAAAACAAAATTGGCTGATATTTCCTCCAACATTTTATTGCTTATTTCTTTACTATTATTAACTTTATTATTTGTTGATAAATTATCTCCTGGACTCGATAAACGAAGTTTTTGCAAGGAAGATCGTGTCATTTTAGAAGGAATTTGATTTGGTATTTCATCTTGAACGGATGATAACGGTTCAACTTCAATTTGGTCAATATCAGCCATATCATCAAGTAAATGTGTTTCAATAATTTGAGATCCTCCACTTTGTTGTCGCAAACTTTCACGTTCTTTCTTTCCATCAGATTGTTTATTATCATTGAATAGTTTAAAACCACCTTCTGCTCTAGTTTGACTTCTTGTTGCTCTAGGTTCCACTCTGTAACTTGTATCCTTCTTATCTCCAAATGAACTTTTGAGACTGACATTTTTATCTTCTTCATTTTCGCTGTCACTTATTAAATGAACACTTAAATTTGCTTTAGATCCATTTTTAACTGCTGAAACAGGACTCTTTGATATCTGTTTCTTTGAAGCTGATAAATCAGATTTATTGATTTGATTAAAAGACCCCAGAGTTGTCACATTATCTACTCGTACTCTATTTAATGATGGTGACTGCGAGTTCTCCTATAAAATATTCACATGTTAATTTTAATTTGTTTTCAATTAAATAAGAATATTAAAGCAATTTAAAGCAGTTTAATTTTACATGCATTTCTTCATACTTGTGAAAGAAAAATTAATTATTTTAGGAACTAATTGAAATTTGTAAGCTTATATTTTAATTTTAGAAATTATTTAAAGTAAATTTTTTTTTTTAAAAAAAGTACTCATCAAGCACCATAATAAATAAACATAACATAAAAAATTTCCTACAAAATCTAGAATGGAGGAATGAAAAATATTTTTATAATTAAAATTTGACGGTCAATATTGGGTGAATTTTTCTTCCACTTTTAGTACCTTCCATAGTTGTGTCAGAATATAAACATATTAAATTTAAACACACATAAATGGGATATATTACTTTATGTGTATGTGTATGATATGCATATAATATTTTAAAGTTTCTCTTTCTCAACCTTATGACCAATAGTCTCTTACTAATAGTTTTGTGTATAGCATGCAGACTGATGAAGTATACACTCATATTACAGCACTCTCACATAAACATTAAAAGATATTTACTATATTAATTATCTCCCTTAAAAAGGCCTGCTCTCAACACCTTAAAATAAATAGAAAGGTTACATACAAAAATATATTGTTTTATAACTTTTAAAGATACAAGTTTAAAATGAAATGCTTTTCGATTATTATTACATTCTACAAATTCTTTAAATCTCATTCATTAAAACTAATATAATTTAAATAATTTATAATCAATAAATAATATAATGTATTATTTTTATACTTAAGAGGATGCAACACCCGCATGTGTTGTCTCCGTTGTACAAGTGTGCAACATAGCAAATTGACGCTCAGCAGATTACGTTTATTAACTTCGATTAGTTTAAAAATTAGAGTGAATCTACCTATTATGAAACTTGATAATAAGAACATTATCTATGTTTGTACATTGGATTTTTATTATTATTCAGTTTTTAGGTGAGTTATGAGCATTATTAATTTATGCTATATTTCACACGCATCTTGTAAAAAAATTGAACTATCTTAAAAAACCAACATACAAACACAGATAATGTTCATACCATCAAGTTTCATAAAAGATCAATTCACTCTATTTTTTAAACTAATGGAGCTAAACGTAATTTTCTGAGCATAAATTTGTTGTTACATAATTTTAAGACCCAGATAATACATGCGAGTAAGACGCTCTCTTAAATACAATATTGAAGAACTAAAATATAAATGAGTAATATTATTTTACCATTAGATTAAATTTAGTTATTTTTTGTTTTTAATATTGAGTGTAATAATCAAAATTATAATGAACTTTTATGAAAAATGTATTTAATTAAAAAAAAAAAATGATATCTATTTGTAATATATTGAAAAATAATATGATGTAATCAGATTTCATACCTATAGAACTTTAAAATGACAGTCAGACATAGAAATGATTTTATGAAGCAAATATTAAAACAAAGTACACTAGTTTGAATTATATTATAATAAATCACATAATTTTGAACTCACTTTTCTAGAAGTATTCGCAGGAGGCTTTTCTGTTACTACAAGTTCACCTAAAAATAAAAATAAAGTTAATATTGATCAAAGAAAACTATTAATAAAACTATGTTATTAATATAAATTTATAGTATAATAACTTTAAATGCCCAATATACTATACACATTTTTATACTTACTTAGCTTATTCTTCTGTGTTATTTGCGGTGGACTTGGTATATAAGGATTTGCTGGAGCTTCAAGGAGTTTAGAAAGTGTAGGAGTACCTAATAATTTTTAAGATATTTTCAATAAAATCAAACCACATATTTTTGATAATAATATTGTAATAAAAGATACTAAACAAATCAAAATTTACCTTGTGTAGTTCTAATGCTAGGAGTTAATGGTAATAATTTTCCAGATCTAGTCCTTGATGTGCCACCAGGAGATTGTAATAAAGAAGTAATAGTAGTGGCAGTTCTATTAGCTGGTATGGTATTGCGAGATCTTAGAAGACTCGTTAATAATGGTGCAGATGGTGTATTCCATTTAATTGGCTGTAGAATTAACATAATTGGTTATGAATATAATAAACTGATTTTTTTTTAAATTATTGATAAGGTTATATATTAATATATATATAATATATAGGTTGTATATTAAATTGTTTATTTATAAAGATAGATAGACAACAGTTTTTTAGAAAATTACTTTTTTTTTAAATACATTTTATGATTAAGGACAGATTTTCACTTTTGAAATAAGTTGTTTGTATCATAATTTACAAATTTAATACAAATTAATTCTAAGTAATAAGTTCTAGGATATTCAGGTAATGTTTTAATTTCCCAAATGCTTTATTTTTCGAACCTAACCTAACAACCTTTATAAATAATCAATTGATTTAATTTAATGTGTATATTTTTTTTATACCTCTTCTATTAACCCAGAACTTGAATTTTCAGAAGCTAAACTAGCATTTTGCCTAGTCATAAGTTGATCCATATATTGTTTACCCTCAATTTCAGTTCTGCAAAAATAAAAATATTCACAAATAAAATTTAAGTAATAATATATGAGCTGTTTACTATTAAACAAATAATTTCAACCTTCTTGCTTGTGAATAAAGGTTAACAACTTCATTTCTTGACAAATTTCCTTGTTTCACACGATTTAAAACACTGAATAAATTACAGTACTTTGATTTTAATGTGTCTCTTGATTTATTAATTTCTCGTATATAATCTATGTTCATTAAAAAAAATATAGATATTTCTTTAAACTTCAATTCAATTTTTAAGTATAATATTATACTATTATCATTTAGTTACCATTTTTTAAACCTTCAGCAATGTGTTGCACCATTTCAAGATAGGGCAATGACTTTGCTTCCTTGCTAAGATTAGATACAAGAATTTTAAACTGGCGTTCACAGCTTTTTGGTGTAAACCATTCTCGAGGTCTATAAGGTTCTCCCGCATGTCTAAGAACTTGAGCAACTGATTTCCTAAAAACAATAATATGATGGAATTCAATAAAAAGCAAATTGTTAAATTTTTTTTCTTATGAATTTATACTATTTGAATTAATTTCAAAACCCAGAATGTGACTGTTAACAAAGATTTATATTTACCAATCATGAGTCCCATAATGACACATAGCTATAGATAACCAAAATTTTTCTTTTGCTGTCCATGCTACTACTTCTGTTAGAGGCTTTTTCTCTATCCATCTATAAATTGTACCTAGAACAAAATTCAATTTTTATATCATTAGCTACGATTGAAATAATTGGATTACAAAAATAAATAAGGCAGTATGGAAGTTAAAAAATATAATATGCCTTGCAATAATTTAACTCAACCTAACCGAATGTTGTTGAATGTGCACATAAAATTATGAAAAAAAAATAACTAGTAATAAAAAATACAATTAAAATAACAAACAATTATTCTTTATTATTATATTTATATAAATGTAAAACTAACGACAGAAAAATTTTCAGAATATCTGTTGATGCCCAAATAAAACAGTCCCCTACTTTTCTTTTTGTGATTTTATGTAACACATTGTTATAACATAGTATAGTTTTTTTGTAGTGACAACTTTTCGGGTGATTTAAGTTCAATATTTTTTGAAAAAATCATTTAAATTTTTAGTTTTGTAACTTCTACAGTGAAACATAATTTGCCACCATAGGGGTACAAATATCTTAATTAAATACATTCAGATGTTGATTATAAATTTTATTTTGATCAAATAATATTTAAATAATAAAAACTAATTTTGTGAATCAAAGCAAATTAAAAAAAAAAAAAATTGACAATAGACTTTACACACTACAAAACATCAACATTATTAATCAAAATTATTCTAGGTAAATTGTAGAAGAATATAGATTTACATAAAATCCAACCCTTAGTTACAAGTAAGGCTAAGAATTATATATTTTAAAACCCTTATAAATTATACCAATAATTTAAAATAATACACTTGTAAAATGCATAACTATTATTACAATAAACCAGCCTTAAACTGTGTGAGATCACTTCAGGGTTCCGCGAAGCTTAAGTAATTTTTTCAAAATTTTCAAGAAAATTAATTTAAAATATCAAACTAAAGATTAGTAGTGGGGAAAAAAAGTTTGCATTAAAGAAAAAAAATATTTGTATATTAAATAATTATATAAGCCGTATAAAATAGCCTATGTCTAATTTTGGTGCAGTTCAAAAGATGAATATCCTCAATTGTCACAAAAGGCCGTGTTGAGACTTTTACCATTTACAACCACTTATATATGTGAAACTAGATTCTCCACCTATGTATTGACAAAAACAAAATACCGCAACAAACTTGATGCCAAACCTAATATTGTAATACAACTTTCATCAATAAAGCTCAATATTAGGAATATTTGTAAAAATAAAAAGCAATTTCAGTTATCCCATTAAAATGTATACTTAGTCTAATTAAAGTAATTATTATTAAAGTATTATTATATATATATACAATTATTATTATTTTTATTTTTATTTTAACATGTTTTTTGAATTAAATACTTTTAACACAATATTATTATATGATTATAATTTATTTGCAAAATATCCTAAAAAAAGCTAAAAAAAAAAAAAGTAGGGGTTCCGTGATAAAAGCGGACATCAAAAAGGGTTCCACGGATAAAACAAGTTTAAGAAACACTGCAATAAACATATTAACTACCTATATAAAATCTTTAATTAATATTAATTAATTAATTAATTATTGTACATAATAATTGCTAATGATATATTTATTTAATGATGCCTAAGTTGGTTTAATTGTGTTCAGTGGTTATAAATTTACTGTGTACCTATGTAAATATAGTATAATATGTTAACATTCAACATGATATTAATCAAGTTTTTATTTAAAATAGCATTGCAAACCACAAAAAAATAAAATCAGCCTTAATTTTGGATTATAACTTATTCTTCTTGATTTATTATACATTGTTACTGAGAATAAGTATTTAAATAACAAAATAGTATTAGAGTTGTTTTAATTCTTATAACACATATTGTATTGTGCATTTATTGTTATTTATTAAGTAAGCACTAATTCTTTAGTTATTAAATATAAATACAGCTGTCACATATTTAGTGAAAACATTTTTAGTAAGTAAGTTTTCAGAAATTTTTAATTACAAAAGCAGGATATGCATCACTGATAAGAATCAACTGTCAGCGATAAGAGAACTTCTACATTTTTATTGTAAATTAAATTTATAATTTAATACTTTTACAGTCATTGCCAAATAAATTGATACCACGGCAGCGGTGGCGCAATAACGAAAAACCAGGTGTTCCCCGTACTTTGAATTTGTTACCAAAAATTTATCAATAAACAATTACAAATGTCACAAAACACTTTAAAATTGATTTTACGTTATTAATTTAAAATCAAATATTTTGGTAATATTCTTTCATCTTAAGACAAAAAGTAGAAATTGTATTAATCAATAAAATAAAGTAATAATGACATCAATATACACACCGCGATGAGTTTGGGCTACACCTACTGAAAAGTGCCGCCACGTCAATCTATCTTGCAACGACTGTACATGATTTGAAAACACGTTAATTATATTTTAATATTGAACCAAAATAGTTTTCAATAATAAATAATACAAATATACTTGTATTATCAATAACAAATTTAAAAATTTATGGAAAAAGTAGAAATTAATAAAATGATAAAATATAATTTGTGGCATATAATAGTATAGTAATTTGAACTATACCTATTGTTTTGTAATATAACAGTCACATGTTTTATAATTAACTAAATAAGACACAACTACATATGTTTAAAATAAATGTAATTATTCATAAATTATAATAAAATATATCTTTTAAATTCCAGTTCTAATATTTTTATATTCATTTAGCAAATTAAAAAATTTGTTGTTTTATTAGAATCATTCACATTTTTTTCTCAATACCATTTTCCCAAAAAGATGTTTATTTGTTTTCAAAATTTTATTTTCCAATACAAAACAAAAATGATTTATTGGTGATATTAGTAATAATTAAAGTACAATAAAAAAAGTAGACTAAACCAGGTAGGTAAATAATAAAGCCATTCGATAATCGATACTACTATTTATCCGATTAACCCAGCAATAAAAATGATTACATACGCATACCACTAGTCTAAACTATTATCTCAATGACATGACACAGCTATACACAAATGCCAAAATTACCAAAATTAGATTAGGACTTTTGTATTGGAAAATATTAAATTAAATTTGAATAAATATGTTTTGGAAAAATTATTTTATGGTCAATATTGAAATTGGAGAATTTATTTTATGGTAAATATGATTAATAATAATAAAAAAATAAATATTCCTAAACATTTGAATACTTTTATTATTTAGGTTAGGTTAATTAATTCAAAAGGTAACAAAAAGGACCGTGGCGTAGAGGGAATTATTACAATTTTTTTTTGATATATTACGTTTTTTCCCCTTTTTTTTTTCAATTTTTCTATTTTTTCAAATATTTGAGTATACAAATTTAGAATACATTGAAAAATATTCTTGGCGTAAAACAAATACCAATTGAATGACCGCCGGTGGCCATGTGGCAGTCGACGTGTTAAATGGTCACCCTAAGCTAGCTAGTTTTATGTTTAAGAGGACGTTATACCAGCATGTATTGTCTCTGTCTTACTAGTGTAGATCATAACAAATTTTTGTTCAGCAGAACACATTTTGCGATGTTAGCTTTAATATTAGAATCAATTATTTACCTATTATCAAACTTTAAGGTAATAATGTTATCTAGAGCATCTCAAAGGTTTTTATTGGTATTTTAATTTTTAAGCGAGTTACGAGCATTTTAAAATTTTAATATTTTACATAACCATAACTCACTTAAAAATTAAGATATCAATAAAAGCTTGTGAAATGCCCTATATAATATTTTTATCTTTAAATTTGATAATAGGTAAATTTAGTGTAATATTAAAGTTAACATCCCAAACTATGTTCTGTTGCACGAAAATTTGTTATGATCTACATTAGTAAAACAGAGACAACACATGTGGGTATAACGTCATCTCAAGGACAGTTTTATCTAACATAATTCAAATTATATTTAAGATATATTTTAAATTTAGCATCAGAATAGCCTTCTCCTAAAAATATTGAGTCCTGAAATTTATTTTGACATTATTAAAACAGAAAAACAATGAAGAAAATTGGTAAATAAAATATCAAATAATAATAATAGATAGAAAAAATGTGTATCTATAGTCTGTCCAGCGAGAGACCGCGCCGATTCTGCACAACTCCACGCGTCACCATGTTACCAAAACTGGTTCGCTTATGGTTGGGTATCATTAGGGGATGTGCAGAAAAACTGATTTTGGTAGGTTTGCGTTGGGTTCTCTTGCTGGACAGAGTATAGTTATATTTTAATATTAAAAAGGTTATACCTATGCTAAAGGAACCAAAATAGTAAAAAATAAACACAAACTATGCTGATAAACATTGGATGATAAGTTGCAATAAAGTGTGAGTCACGGTGTTACATTTTTTTAATAGACATCTGCATCCAGCAGCAGCACCAACAAAATACAGTTGGGTACTTAGCGCTGTGATGCCTAGTGACGGAGAAAAGAATGACCAATTGCACCAATAGCGTTCAAACTAGCTGTCGATGTTTGCACAAAGCCGAGTTAATAGCACTGCGATTGGTTCATCTCGCTTTCGTTATGTTAGACGTGCCAAGAACAAAATCGTACGGATCTTAATACGCATGCAAGTTCTTGAATGTAATGTAAATACTGCAAGCCGTAATAACGTTGGAATCAAATGGCATACCATTTGTTAATGTCGTACGAGGGCAGAAATAGCTTCCTAAACATTGCAAGCGTGTGAACCCGGCTTGATGCTCGCCATAGGTAGGCAATGTAATATATTATATATTATGTATATATATGTATCACTAGGTAGGTACCTAGTGCTGAACGATCAAAGAACACGGCGAGCGACAGCCAACCAGTTCGGACCGTCGTTAGGGGGGAAAGAGAGGAGGAGACGTGTTGCCTCTACGAGTTGGGGTGGCAATGGGCAGGGAAGAAGACACTTACCAGGCGAATCCGTGTTGGACGACGCCATGTTGCGGCTGGCGGCTGCGGAGGCGGCGGCTAGCGTCAACTGAACGGCGTGCTTGCGGGTGGCGTCTGCAGCGGTGCCACGGGTCCGACGGTCACATCTCCGGGAGCGTGCGGTTTCCACGGTTGCGTTCGCGCGCGCACAGCCGCACGACGGCGTGCCGACGACGACGACGCGTGTCCGGTCCCTGGGAACCCCTATCGTTCACACGGGCGTGTTTCGCTGCGTGACAGTAACCGTCGCGGTGACGACGGTGGGACGTTTAAAAACGACTGCGGCGATGACGACAGCGGCGCGGTGTTGACTGACGAAGGCGAAAGGAGACGCTGCTAAACAGCGGAAAATCGACGGGACGCCAAACGGCAAAGTGTTGTGCACACACACACACGCACAAACTCAAAGAGGCGCAAACAAACGCAATGAAGACGCGGTACACGCGCACGCGCGCGCAGAGAAAAACACACGGTCAGGTGTGCGCACACAGACCACCAGCACGCACGCGCTTTAAGGGCAAAAAACACTGAACGACGACGACGACGATGACGACGAAAACGGCGTTGACGGGCGAGCGTGGAGTTCGAGTCTGCAACTGAGCAACTGAACGGTCTGAACAACGTCCTGGGCAGCCGCAGCGCTGCTGGTGCTGACGGCGCGTAGCGTGAATGTTATAATATTATATATATATATATGTATATATGATAATAATATGGCGGTGCGGGTCGTTGTTTGTTGTTTCGTCTTGCCGGGACCGCGACGGAATGGCCTGCTGGCTGCTGCTGATAATATAATGGTACGTCGCCACGGTCTTATCACTCCCGAGCCGTCACGGTTGTTTCACTCATCATTATGGTCACACCGTCCGCGGCGTTGCCGTTTGGAGGCGACGTACGCGCCGCCGCGATCGTATGCGAGTATGGGACGTAGTTGTAGGCGTAGTCGTTGTAGCTCTCGCCCGCCCGTGACCTGTTTACCGGGATTTGTTATTGTTGTTGTTGTTACCATCGCCGATGATTTTTCTCTTCTCCGCGACCCGCACTGTTTTATACGTCATGCACAAACAGTGTATGACCGCGGTGACGGTACGCTAACCACAACATTTCTAATATTGATGGGCGTTATCGGCACACCGTGTTTTCTGTTGCGCACAACGATAATGATATTATTTACAACACGCGAATACGCGATAGTCACGATACGACGCCTCAGTGTGTGTGATGTAGTACCTGTCTATAATGTTATTGCAGCGAGAATACCAATGCCATAGTTCTTTTTATCGAAAAAAATTTATGTTTGATGGTCTCGACGTGCATGTACCGCATAGTCGATTAAGGTCCTCGATAATAATTCCACGGAGGAAATATCTAAAAAAAATTCTAAAATGTTGGTATGACCCGCGGACTTAGGTCTGTGGTGTGACCTGACCGTGCTGCTTGTTTGAAACGTGCGTCTGCCATTTTAAATGTTCCCGTTTTTGTCCCACATCCACGAAAATTCAAAATAACTATTGATCCATTTTGTTACCCATGATCCGTGGTTATATTTATACAATTTACTGCGTAGTTGTATTTAAACATTTCTCAGGTATAGGCACTGTTCACAGATACCATATATCGGTGGCTTAAAGGCCAAATATGATATGTCCAATTTTTCAAAAAATGTTGGTATATTATGTCCAATCAAGATATCTAGGCTTTCTTTACGATACTGCCAAATATCAAGTATCAAAAGTATTGCATTATTTTTACATAATCATAATAAATGAACTAATGTTATTTTTGAATTAATAAAAATAAGTCCAAATTGAATTGCGATTATATTATTTAAAATAGAAAAATTAGCTATGCACCTATGATGTTAATTTGTTAATGTTAATTGGAAAATATAATATGTCCATATTAAAAAATAATAATAATTGTTATTTATAATAAATCCATTATATTCCCTCTCGAGAATTATTTAAAAAAATGTAGAATATTAACTTTTCTAACAAATTATAATTTCACAGTAGGTTTTGCATAAAATCTGGTTAAATTATAAATAAAAAATTGCATTTAAAAATACTTAAAGTGGATTTGAAATATTTAAAGAATTTAAATGGTTCTAAAAAATTTAACATTTGTGACCATCGATTTACTAAGTATAATATAAGTATGTAAACATACTTATATAATTGACAAAAATAACAAAAAATAATATTTGAAAATAAGTTAACACCTCTAAAATGAATATCGTGATTTATTTCTTAGTAAAACAATAATCATTTATATTATCCGAAATGATTATAAGAGGTTTTTTGAAATTTTGAATATTGTATTTATTTTTAGAAAATCTATTATATTAGATATTATATATAATAGAATGTTCTAATATAATTATATGGTTTTAATTATATTTTTTTATTGCCTTCGTCCAACTTCAATCATCTTAATTATAATAATGTAGGTACCTAATGGGTATCTACTTGAGTAGGTACTTGAGTATTTTTACAAACAATACCTATATTATATTTAATTAGACTTTTTTCTGAATAACTTTGAAAATGGGCTCTTAAATGATTTTTAAAGATTGAAAAATATATAATGTTATAGAAATATAAATATATAATAATTAATAGTACATAATAAGAGATAATATGCTAAATCAAAGAAGTTTGAATTTCGAATTTTAAGTAAATATAAAAAACAAAAAAGTATATTCAAGAATTTTATTTAAAGTTACGGATAATACATTATTTACGTCAATTAATGATGTTTCTAGAATAGGTAGTTTGAAACACATTATCTGTATTGGGCATTATTTGGTTTATAAAAGTATCTATGCACTTGCAAATTTGCAAAGTATTGGTTGGATTAGAATATTTAATTAATTGGGCTAGGATTTATATGCATTGGCATTTATTTTTTTGCAACTTCTTAATACTGTTTAGTTTGAAATGTCTACGAATTACTCCATGTTTACGATGAATCGATGAAACAATTAACAAATCACAAATGGTGGTTAATTTATTTTGCATTGTATTAAATACCTATATTATTATATTTTAACATCTAATTTTTATTTTGTTTCTGTCCCGCTCCAAAGTCCTAGGAGTTAAGGCCCATAACAAAATTAAAAAAAAAAAAAATATCATACCAACGACGCGTCGTACAAATGTGTATTTAGGAGTATATGTAGTATGTACCAAATGTAGGTACCTACCTATCTATCTATTATTTGTAATAAACAAAATTTGTTTACAAATAAACGGTTGGCGGATAAGTTATTTACCCGGTAAATTCATATAGGTAGCTCATTAAAAAAAATATAATATATTAGCGGCATGGGTGTGAAAAAATAAAACGAAAGTAGGTACCTATTACGTGCAAATAAAATAATACAATATAATTTGACGATAAATCGTTGACGTGTAACATGGGCAAAATAATGTTCGCAATAGAATATTAGTTTGGCAACACTTTCGGTGAAGATTTGTCGCGGCAGTCTGGCAACAGTTATTCGCATTCGGGTACCCGGCGGACCGAAACTGAAATTGTTGTCTCCCGCGGGCGACGTTTTAGCACACCGCGCGGCGCGCACCTGGTGTAATCCCACCGGGTCGGGACGCGCCGATCTGGAACCGCGGAGGTCGTGAGCGGTTTTCAGGTCGACCGCGTTCTGTGTTTCGGAAAAAAAAAAATTAAAACGAGCAGAGCTCTGCGCCCCCCGAAATCCACCCCCCTCCCCGCCAAAACACCCATCCCGAGCGTCGACGCTCGCGAGCAAACGATTCGAAGCGGAAGCGGTGTACCTCGAAATCGCCGCGGGTCGGAAGAGTCGGCGCACGGCGCTGTGAATGCTGAACGACGGCAGCGCTGCACAAGTTTCTGCGTTCCGAGTGTGTATGCCTCGCATATTGTCGCCGACGAGTTTCAATTTTTCGGTGAATATAATATGATAAATTAAAAACATAAAATGACTGTATTCCACTGTAATTACTGTGCCTACGATAATGCAACGATGTCGATATACGTATTGCCATCCAAATAACAAAACATGTCTTAAAATGCGTTCCGAATTTCAGCGCATTCAATTATAAATACGTTTATTCGACACGACGACGATGTTTATGTTTATATCCAACCGAAACGCGATTATTCGATGAATATGCTGTGCTATATTACATTGTACGTCACAATCACTAGTGTCTAATATAAGAGTTATTTGATAAATTTTGAATTGCAACAAAATGTCAAATATCGATTAATGAGTTATTTTGCGGTTGAATATTCAATGTCATTAACATAACCGCTCATAACAAAATTGATGTGATTTTCCGATAATTTTTTTTTATTTTAGATAGAAAAACTCATCGTTTTCAAAGCCCATAAGATATAAAAAGAAATACCGGGCTATAGAAAAATGTTGCAAATTTTATCGCGATTAAGTGTTTTTGATATTCTTTAATTAGTAACCTAGTAGGTATATGAAAACTTATAGGAGTAAATCTCGCTTTTATTACATTTTTTAACTTATTGAACAAACAAAACTTATTTATTGACATAATTTAAATGAAAAAAACTAAAATATTAAATGTCTATACATATAAAATATAATATACATATTACATGTATATATAGCTCAAAAACTGTTAAAATATTTTGAAAATGTTATCAGTATGTATAATTTGTATATAAATATTTGATGAAAATTCCAAGTACCCATCTAAAGTAATACGTTTTTGAGGTAAACTAATAAAAATAGATTTCTTTAAAAATCTGGTTTGTGTAAAAATTTTCATTTTTCCTTATTATTTCTCCTCAATTATTTTGAAAAATACTGTATATTTTCAATTTTAACCTTTTCAAAAGTATCAACTAGCTACAATTTTCAATCAGAAACCACCATCAAAGTTCTAGACTCGACACATTTATCCTAACACAAAAAAAACACAATCATCATAATATCAATATATTCATTATTCCATTCAGAATCTAAAAAATATTTTTTAAGGAAAAATGGAATATTTCAAGTTTAAATCAAAAACCTTTGATCGAAAACTGATTTTGTGTTTTTCGGTAATTATTTTTTTAATTATTTATAAATAAGTATCTACTGAGTATTTTATAATATTTTGACCCTCCATCAGTATCTAAAAGGTATACATCTTTATTTTATTGAAGATTGCTAGTCATACCACTGTACTAGAATCGTCAAAAACTGGTCATGGCCAGCACTAAAACACTTTAATATTAGTGCATAACAAGTTGCCTACACTAAAGGAGGAGACATGTTTTATTGAATCGAACATTTTTAATCACACATTTACAGCGTATATATGTATATTAGCTATATTACATAATGTGCTGTAAATTTGTATTATTAATATTTATAAGTTAAAGCGAACTGTTTAAAGAGTTTATAATGGTTAATAAATAATAATAGTATAATAATACGTCTGTCTGTCGGGTAAATTATACTAAAAGCTTGTCTTTAAAGGCTTATCGATGATTTTTATACTCAGATTGATTAAATGTAGCAATAAGAACTTTAAAACTTACACAAATTTATCATAATATATTTTAATCAAGATATAAGAATAATAACTAAGAAATAAAATCAATTGTTTTGTTAATATTTTATGTTATGTTGATAAAAGTTTTATTGATTTGGCAATTCTAATAATTTGTCTGAAGGATACTTATACTTTAACTATTGATACAATATTATTATTATATCTAATATTTAGTTTTTTGTATTATTGTATAATTATATTAACATCTTATAACGTCAATATTTTTCCAACTTAAACCATAAAAATGTTATGGTATAGCATTTAATGCAATATCATTAATTATTATGTCATTAAAAATGTGTAGTTCAATTATAATAATGATGACTAATAATAATTTATACTCATCTAATATAGATACACATTATACACTGTATATAACAAAACACTGGTGACTGGTATAACAAAATTAAAAAAAAATTAACAGATACTTCAACAATTATTATGAACCAAAACATTCAGAATAAATTGTTATCACAGAAATTGTAACAATAAATTACAAAATGCTCATAAAATAAGTTTTAAAATATTATTTAACAATTCAGCCAGACCATGATTGTTCATTTTTTTATTCTCTAACTAGCTGAATAACCCGGCTTCGCTCGTGTGTTAAATAATCGATCGATTCGTATATAAATTGGTTATTATAATTAAACTTTTTAAAGCCTAGCCACGTAATGTATGATAATTTTTTTATAATTTAACTGAATTCATGATATTTAAAACTGAAATTACAAAATTAAATTATAAATAATAAGAATGATTTACTCATCGTAGGCTCATTTGGTACACCCTTGTGAAAAAAAAATCATTAAATTATTTAAATTGCACGCTAAAAAACCATAGCCTCTCTCCCTCCCCTTCGATAAAAAATAATGAAAAATTAGGTTACGTAGTGACACTCAGAAGAGAAAATCATTGGAACATATTTGTGAAAAAACATTGGAAAAATGTTAAATAATATCGTCACAAAATTGAAACATAAAAAACTCCTGTTCTTCTTTTATATATATATATATATATATATATATATATATATATAAAAGGATAAAGAAATGTTGTTATGAACGTTTAAATTAACATATATATTTCCGTTTCGAATAAATTATCTATACTACATTTATTTGATACAATTTTCATTTAATTGTTGTTGTCATTTCTAATTTTATACATGTTTAATTGCAATAAATTATTATAGTCATTAGATTTAAATTATTATGTTAGCTGAAATACTTAAAATTCTATGTGACGTAATATTACGTCAGTATTATTAATAACTTTTTGATAAAATTATAACAAACGAATTAGGTATAGAAATGTTGTTAATTATTATAATTATTATTGAAGTACGTTACTGTCGAAACTGTTATAAATATATAATTATTTATATTACTATATATTATTATTTTTCTATATATAATAAGTACTTCAACTAATTTTTTAATTTTTTTTAGATACTTTCACGCACTTAATTTAGGATTTTTTTACAACATTTGAAGTTGATACTTATTTTATCTTATTTTTATAAAAAAAAACCTGTTCCCTCATTTATTTTATGTATGTATCTATTACATCTAGTACAGTAGTCATCATAGTTATTAGTTATCAGTCAATTACTGTTAATTGATATTACACATATTAATTAGCTTTAATTTAACTAAGGGCGCAATTTTTATTTTGAAATCATAATAATACTTCTATTACAATAAATTATTACTTGAACTTTTTTTATGAATATTTTTTATAAAGATACTATAGGCAAATAATTGTTGATTATTGAGGAAAAAATTTGTTGCAACTTTAAATAGTTATTAAGTTAGAAAAAAATGTCATTGGTGTATGCTATACTTTATAAAAATAATTGCTGTACACTAAATTCCAACCATAGTCCATAGTCCATACTACCATATAATTAATAAGTATAATAATTATACTAGTAACTTATTGTTTATTAGTTATTAATGTTATTATTTATAGTCAACAAATAGGCATGTATCAGCAAGGTTTAATTTTACGCAAAGTTTCTGCTACAACACAATGTTTCAATTAATTTTTCGCGGTGAAAATATTTAAAAGATGATTTTGTTTAAAAAGTTTTTTTTTAGTTAATATGTTTATTTGTGAATATTTTTCATTTGTTAAAACTTCAAAATATATTTTAAACTAATAAATAATAATAATAATTTAATAACACTGTTATTTACTACAAAAGACCTGCCAATTGTAGACATGGCTAACATGAATAAATTACAATATATAATTTGCTTAGGTATATATTCATCTCGCTGTGATGTCATATAGTTTTTAATTTACAATTGAGCAGCTGGCGTTTTAAAAACATTTCTGGTAAATCGCTATATGGTGTCAAATAGAGTGTTGAACATGATTAAAAATTTTGCAAAATATTAGTATAATATTTAGTGTAAATTTGATAATATATATGAGGTGATTCACACAGTATGATAACTCGTCACCCTTTTTATCTTTAATAATGCAGTTATTTAAAATCCTATTTTTGAAACTGCAGTATATATACCTTATCTATTATTTACCATATTTGTTTATTAAATACTAGATTTTATATAGATCATATTTCTAAATACTTGAGATTTTTTTATACTATTTAATATTTATTGAGGTGTTCTGTGGTAATAGAACTTCTGTTTTAAAATGAAAAACCCCTTTTATTTCAAATTATTCAGAAGACAATTTTTTTGAAAATGTTTATATATCTAAATTAAAGCTTGAACAAGTTGTTTCTTACCTATTAAGGTACTAAGGAAATAGCCCATGACAATATATAGTCTATGTCCTATGATAATACATAAAATAAAAATTATCGTGTTAATGTTCTTATTAGTTATTAACTTATTATTTATATACAATTATTAGAAATTATTGTTAAATGAGTTATATATATAAGCAGATAAGCTTACCTGTGTTCATTTTTAAATAATCTAAATAGAAAATAAAACCTATTCTTCTTATTTTATCGAATCTTTTATCTAACTTTTTTAGTAAATATAAACAAATAATTCATATTGGTATCTAATTAGCTTATTACTTATTGGTATATTCACTTTATTAAATAAAAATATCTTTCATGTTAAGTGTATACGCATATCATAATATTGCAATTAGTTCAAACGCGAAGGGAACGTGCAGTTAAATTATTCCATTTTTTTTTTTTTTAGAGGACTCTAAAATAGAAGTATCTATTATTGTTATTTATTATCGCCTTTCTAATTATTTTTTAATATGAAAACAGTGGTCGACAATTATTATATATCTACTACTTGATCGACACTATTCGATCATATGTAGGTACCTCTACTGATACAATCGTTTTTATTACAACTGCAATAACATTTTTTTCTACAGTTTACATTAATTTAATAATGAAAAGTGTAAACAATTTGATTTATCAAAATACACAAAATGCTAATAAGGTATAAAATAAATAGAATTTCCTAAAATATACATTCCATTTACGGAGATACGTTTTAGTTTTAAAGCGTTGGAAAAAAAATGACATTCTACAAAAATCCCGGTCTAGCTTTATTATTATTACATATTTTTGGAAATCAAGTAACCATCAGTCGCTATTAATTTATTGATTTTTTTCCATTCGTGTAAAATTCAAATATTTTAATAAATACAAATTGTATTTGATGACTATCTTGTGCCTCTTTAGAAATGTGCTCACTTTCCCCAGGATGGGAAACATTTTACAAACAAATTTAATGACAAAATATTCAAGTCAAATATTTCTGAGTACGTGGGCATAGTTAATGATTTGGAAACCAAAATAATAGAAACCAGTTAATTACCTATAATTAATTACAATATTATCTTAAATATTATTGTTTTTTTTTTTTATATACGTGGATCGTAAAAATGTATATAAACATGTATGACATTCGTTCATTTATTCATTATTCAGTTTATTCAGAAATGGTTAGGTATATGTTTATAAGTTATAACTTTTAAGTTGACTCATACCTAACATATATTCATAACCGATGGCTTTAATGTCGGTTATTAAATTTCACACATGTTATTATATTTCATTCAGATGCATATTATATCCTTGAATTTGTCACAAGTCCCCTACCATTATGGCTATAAAAACTTTAAAAATGTGTAGGTAAACATTTTGTTTTTTTAATATCTTATAATTTTTATTATTATAGATACAAAATTAATCTACAAAAGGATCATACATTCGTCACTTTAAAATATTTCATTTAATATAAAATTCAGAAAGGTAAAACATTCAATATAAAAATATGCTGTTTAGCATTGTAATTTTAAAATTAAAAGTGTATTTTAAAAAGGTTTGAGTTTAAGACAAAAGATAATACTATTGGAAAACTCTTTAAGAGGTATTTTAGTATTTATAAATAAATTCACAAATGTTTATTAATCTAGAATGTGTTAGATAAACTGCCAATTATTTAAAGTCAAAATAAAATTAAAATTGATTTATAGTATGTAGAAAAATAATTATTTTAACTTTATAACGCAATTGTATTTTATAAATATTCATAATACATTTACAATTGCAGGTTTTATTTATTCTGGTTTAAATAAATATTATTATAGGTATTAAAATGTAAAGAAATAATTATTATTTACAACACAAATTTCTTTAATCGTACGTAGTGGACCGTCCTAATGTAAATAAGGCTAGAAGTCTGAATTTTATAATTTAGTATATTTGCTCATAGTGTCTATAATCACTATTCAGTTAAACATAAGATATATATATATATTCTTAGGATTCGTATAACATAGAATTCTTAAAGTATAATCATAGTTTGCTTAAAATTCTACATTTTAGAGGTTAAAGATTATATTTTCGTAGGTATAGAATATTATAATATTTGTAAATATAACAATATCACACAATTTTTAAATTTTTACAAATAGATTTTAATTTAATAATTATTTTGATGTGTAGATTTTACATGCTGTACATATACTACATACAAATGTGGAAGTTTTAAGTCAACCAATTCATAATTTCTCTGTTAAAATGATTGTATCAATAATAAATATTATGTAGACATATTGTATATTGGTATAATATTTGGTAGGTAGGTAAAAAAATTTAAATTGAATTATTATTTTACTGAGGATATCGTATTATGGTTTGTATTAGGTACTTGAAGCATTATGATACAATTAATTACAAAGAGCAATATTATTTTATACCTATATAGGTAATATGTTGAAGGTTGAACTAACAAAATTGTATAATTAAGTATTAAATATAGTATAAAGACATAGTGATAATATTAAATAAACTTATCTTATACTAATTTATAAATTAACAATTTTTATCTATAGTTACATAATTTTATATGTACGATAATCGATATAATGTATTGATAACGAATTAGCTATGAAGGAATTAAGCAATCAGCAATCAGCAATCAATGAAAATGTATAGACTATAAACTACTATACAACAGTACGTAATTTTTTATTTTATTTTAAAACTTGCATATTTATTATTTTATTTATTTAAAAAATTATTTAGAAAAATTTGATACATAGGTAAATAATTATATTTTTTTTACTTATACAGATACGTTAAATATGGTATGAAGTAAAATATACTGTAGATACTCGTAAAAGTTTTCAACACAAATGCTTAATAATCATAATTTAAAATTAATTTATGTAATAGGTGGGTATAAATAATAAGTGTATATGCGCGCGTATAATTAATTTAAATTTACATTTGAAAAGAAATCACACTGCAAATTCCACCTTAAAAACATAGTTTCCTATTTTATAAATTACAGCGGTCAGCGATCATCCTGATCATAGATAAATATATTTTACATAAAATAAAATATGGCAAAATTCTCTTTTTTTGTCATGCGATTTTATTTTTAATTTCGAAAAATTATATAAACAATTTAAAAATGTTTAAATGAGTTTAATTAAATATCTAAAACATCTCTGAAAAAAAGCTCGAACAAAGATTAGGTAATGAAAATTATCTTCTTTAATTATAGACCAATATCAATATTAATTTAATGTTCATTATTGGTTTGATGATTAATCATAAATAGAGATAGAATGTTGATGACTTTTCCTTTTTATTTCTTTGTTATTATAAAATTCTATCTTAGCTAATAATTAGTTCCATGCTTCTTTAATTCAGAATATAGTTCAGTATACTAATTTTATTTTGCATTTTATAAGGTATTTATAGCTACAAATTCATTTTTTCGTTTTTAACGTTATTTTTTTATATTTTCATGTCATTTTTCATGTTATGGAACATTTTTTGTAGTTTTTGTGCAATGTGGAACATTTTTAAAAATAAATTCGTATAAAAAAGTAATATACTGATACAGTTATACTGTTCACGTGTTTAAATTATAATACGTGTATGGTGTAACTATTATAATTGTATAACTTATATTACAAGTGATTTTACACACATACACGATACACCAATATACTGATCATACACGCTTATCGAATCTAACGTTTATCGAGTATTATATTTATAAATTGTATGGAATACAATTATATTATATTTAAATTAAATTTTTTTCGCTTATTTAAGTAGACTTTTTTGGTCATTTTTAAATTGCTTTTTTTTAGTTTTTAGGAAATTGTATTATATATCCATCTAGTACCTAGGTAATAAAATAAAAATGAATTTAAGTGCCATAGCTGTACCTAGCTATTTTTTATTCCTGAGGCAGAACTTTAGTACGACGTCAAATCCGTCACCCGGCTGGTGGGGGTGACACTTTTGCAATTTTTAATATTTCTTAATAAGATTTGGAAAAATCTGAAATTTACTAATTAGATTTCGAGCAAAACAAGAAATACAATTTTTAGCCAAATCTTATATTGTTAATAATATTTTTCTTAAATTAATCATTATTAATATCTTTACGCCCCCAGCATCAGGCGTCCAAGGCAAACGCCTCGATCGCCTCACTCTAGTTACGGCTCTAAATTTATTATTTAACGTAAGTATATAATATGTACTAAGTAAATATGTAAGTATCAATACATTATTAGGTAATATTTAAAGAATGTATTAGAATATAATAAACTATTATGACATATTTATATTTAGTAACTACTTTTTTGAATTATTTAAATTAAAACTTTACTTTTTTTTTAATTTTTAGTTATTATTTATTACTTATTATTATTACTTACATTCGTAATTCGGTAATTCTTTATCTATATATTATAATTTCCAGTGGGCACTGGCGGATCTAAGATTTTTTGTTTTTTAGAGGGGCCCAAAATCTTTTATATCATATAATTTTGTAAAAACAATATTTGGGATTTGATTTTAGGGTTTATATTTACATACGAGTACATACTATAACTGTTAAAAGGGGGACTAGGGCCTTCCCCTTAAATCCGTTGAAATTTCTGTAAAATTTAAAATATTGTAATTGATAGGTAGCTTATGCTTAGGATTTAGAAGTCACCACACAATCACAACATTTAAAATAATAATTATTATAACTATAGCATAAATACATTTTTAGTTATATATATGTGTGTATTTGGTATTCAATTCTGAGTGGCGCGATGATTCAACAATGTTGTATGTTTTTTATTTTGTTTTTGTGTGCACGTTTTATAATAGAAAATATGCTTCAATTTTCAACTTCAAAAAGTGGTTTTTGTAAGCAAAGGGAACTATTTTGTATTTTTAGGAGGTCAAATACCAAAATTCTCATTAATTTAAAAAATAATTAGGAATAGTAAAACAAATTTAATATTGATAAATCTAGAGGCTAAAATTTTTTTTTCATAAATGTATAAATATATTATATTCAATTTTGTATCCTTGTGTAAGCTACACAACAACTATAGACTTATATAGAGTGTTGCTCAGTGGTAAGTACTACAATAAAGTATTATAGTGTAATAGTGACCTCTACCTAGTGTTATACGATATCGGACGTTTTATTTCCACACAAGTGCCTACATAGCTTAATATCTACTTTAAAACATTTATGGTACTTATTATTTATTGCTTTCCATTTGTAACACATTAATATTTCCAATTTATAATTTTCATACAAATACTGATAACCATACTGACCCTATTCAATATCCTTTCGTCTGAGTAGATTGCAGCAGGTCACTTCATTTACACATTTTAAGTTGTTTACGCTCAGTATATCATATTGTATTTATATTTTATATAACCTTTGGTTGCTTAAATAAAGACGCCTTAGCTCTTAGGGAAGTTAGAAAAATAAAACCAAATTCATAACTAATGTGCATTTGATTAGTGAAAACTTAATAAAAATAGTTTTTCGTATATTATTCGTAATAATATGTACCTATTTATAAACGTCTAATTAGGGGTAGAGTTACTAGTTTAAAATGTTCGAATATGATCTATCCTAAGGTTATTTTTTGAATGTAAACTTTTCAAATGATCATAATATTGTATTGTAATTTTGTTGTGTACCTACGAAAGATTGAGTGTAAAAAATTAAAAAATATAAATAACAATGTGTACTAGTTTACAGTTAAAAATAATTTATTTGAATAATAATAAAATATTGATTTTTAAAATATTTACCTATATAGATAAGTATTATATTACATATTTAAATGTTGACCAATTTTACGTACAAATTCTAGTTTATCATTTTCATTTCAAACAATTCGAGAAAGAATTGATTTTAAATTCAACTTTCATTTCATGTTTTCTTGTTTGTTAATCGTCGACAAACCAACATCTCAATAATCACTTAAAGCTTTCGGGGTATAGTTAGATAGTTTCATTTTGAAATGTTTATAATTGTTGTTTAAATGTGTGTACTTTAACCTGAAAACGAAAACAATAAGGAAAACTCATATACATATAAATATTCACACCAAGGTGAGGCGATGTCGTTCTTTTTATTTTATTTCTGTGCCATAACTGGCAGACTTTTCGTTCTATAGCCAAATCGTTATAATCGATATTAATTTATTGTTCTGATGAGAAAGACCATAATATCTTTAATAGGTGGAAGGAAGAGAGGTGTGTTAAAATTGTCTAGCTTACAAGTACCTATAACAATTATAATACGCATATTATATTATTATAATATATATCGATGTATAATATATAAATATAATATTCATAATGATTTTCATCTTCGATCGTTTTAATTAGGTATTTAATTATTTTAATTTTATATATACATTAAAAATCACGTCGAAAACATACTAATGTAAATTATGCACTCGTGAATAGCAAACCACTTTAGGTATACGAAACCTCTGTGACCCTAATTTGGGTCGCGACCGGAGATTTAGAATCGTTCTCATAGAGTAGACTATATTCATTGTACGAAACGTTATCGCCAAACCTTACTACGAAATACAAATTCAATTCGAGATTCACCAAGATCCACCAGCAGTTAGTTATTAGTTTATTACTAATATAAAACGGTCTATCATAAAATATTTTTTGATGTATACAGCGTGTTTTCTACAAACTACAGGGCGATTGATAAAATATACAATTATTTTTTTCTCTCTTAAGAAAAAGGAATGTCCCTTGTATTTAACAACAAAAAAATTCTACTTCATCAATTTACAAAATGCCTTAGTATTTATTGGTATCACTCTGGATAAAAGGTTAACATCATCAAATCACATTAAACAATAACGAAAACAACTTAACTTTCGCCTCCACCTACTTCGACCTACATTAAAATCTAACATTTGTTTTAATAATTAACTATTCAAGTATAAATCAATCATTAGACCAGTACTCATAGTCGTATACAAACCCTTTCGTTAAAAATGTCCTTTACATAACCACGAAAATTCACCATCACTTTAAAAGAAACTGGAATAGAGATCTCTTTATGTAAGTTATAAGAAAAAATAAGAAATAAAATAGAAAAGGAAAACAATTTTCCTACATTTTAAATGTTTAAGTTTTGTCAATAAATTGTCTTCTCTTCGTGTCATTCGTGTGATTCCACTTAATCTTCTCTTAGTTCTCTTCTATGTTGATTAATGTTTCTGTAAAATATAATGTGAATAAGTTTTAATGTCTTATAATAAAATAAAAAATATTATTTTGTAACTCATTTGAATTTATTTTTGGTTTTGATTTCATAAACAATATTTTCTCTTGATAATTCTCATGAGTAAAAAATCTTTTTTACGAGAACAACTTAAATATATTTTTTTCATCAATATACGATAATATAATACCTATTACCATTTTTATATTAATCAATATTATTACAATTAGTATAACGCGGGTCGTTATAGTGCCGACACGTAGTCGTCCGGATGTATTTTTTGCAACGCTATACGGGTTGAGTAATAGAGGAGTTGTGTTTTCCCATAAAAAATTGAATTATGTATAGACTATAGACAATAATGATATGTGTATAATAACGAAAATTTTCAAATCCCTAAGATAAACATTTTTTAATTCAATTTAATCAAAAATAAAACTTCAGAATTCCAGATAGAATTTCCAGATTTCTTTATAGAATAATTATTGTGTTTATGAGTTTTCAATTTTTTTAGATGACAAACTTGTAAAGAACCTTGTATCAAATATTCAATCATTTAAGACATACATTTTGAATTTTACATCGTATTAAATCATAAATATTATAACATACAATTTTAATGAATTATTTTTAACGAGGTGGATTTACATGTACCTAATACTGTAGTAGTATAAATACCTACTGAATCTGGGTGTGTACTTAATTTTACATTCTGTATTCTGTATTCTGAAGATTGAAACCTTATTTTATAATACATAACATATTAAATAATATGTTTATACGAGATGTCATATTTCATCTCGTTTTATTCATATTCTTAATGATAAATCACATAAGTATTATTGCATAATTGCAAACCTTAATCATTTTATTTTATAATTTAAATGGCTAAATTGGAGTTTATACCAATCTTACTAAGATTTTTATTATTTATTTATTTATTTATTTATTTTTTTTGAGAAATAAATTATGCAATCTTTTTTTTATTGAACATGTGGACATTATAACCAATTGGCTATTACATAAATAATACTTTAATAAAAATTACTAATAATTATAAGGTTATCGATATGAAGTCAAATAATTTGATTTCATCCTAAACCGTATTGTGTATATTGTATTGTGTATAGCTATTATTTTAAATGAGATTAAAAAAAATGAAACGAGGATTGTCAATTATCATATCATTCATTCCAATTGACTTATACTATTTAATATATTTATTATTTCTAATTATGTGTATTGACATATTGTGATTTGTATGAAGGGAATTGGGAAATATATTAACAAATGTATATGTTTAGCATCAATCATATGTTTTTAATCAAATACGCAGCTTATTAATATTATCTTATTTGTATTTAATTAATATTAAGTAGTAAATAAAGTAAGTACCGTAATATTATAGTGAATGAGTTATGAAATACAAAAAACGCATAGGTAGGTACTCAGTATTAAAGGTATCGAATATTTGAAAACCTGCAACAACTGTAACATATGTCATTCATCTGACGTTTGCACAATCACACTAATCACAGGCCATACATATATTATAATGAACTGAGGTAGTTTATTGAAAATGAACAAGAGGGTGAACTTTTTTCGGCTTTACATAAAATTGAACGATCAACAACAAAAAGCAATAAATAAAAATTAATACTTTTTTAGATTAATTTTTTTATAAATTTGGTAAATAATTTGGTAAATTGTACTTAATTATTGCTTTTTTAAATGTATGTTTCATAAATAGAGGTACCAGGCTAACTAGTTCAGTAAGTATCTGTTTAAAATAATCAATCACCAGTATAAGCAATAAATAACATAGGCAATGTATTGCTTCAAACTGACCAAACTATAAATTATATGTGGAACAACAATTTATCAGTCAGCTAAGCCAACACACACTAAAAAAAATCTGCTAAGAAAACCGAGAAGTTTTGACTAAAATAGTTTCTTTATTTTGTTATAATTTAAAACAAACAACTACAGAAACTTGACACTTTCACAAATTTTATATCATTTATCTATATATAATATATATGGTATAATTTTCAAAAATGTTGACTTTTTTCGAGCTTTTTATAAATAATTGTAATTGTATGAGCATTTGAAGTTTAAACTCTTATAACATTGGATATATACCCGTATAATAACTATTTCTTTCCAAAAGATTTTTTTTGTTGTGAATAACCAAGTAAATACTTGAAATTTACATAAAATGCATATATTATAATTTTTATTATATGATAAAATCGTCAAAATCATTAATTCATTTGAGCTATTTATATAGACATAGTAAATTTCCGATATTTTTTAGTTTTATTCTTATAACTGGCAATTAAAAATTATTCGCTTGGTTAAGAATCTTGAAAATTGAATACACAAATCCATATAATCATATAAACTGTTCTTATATTTTCATAAGAATATGTGAGAATATTAAAAATATTTAGGCACAATTTATTTCAATATGCATTTGAAGTTAGAATTTTCACAAAATTGATCAAAATCGCGAAAAAAATTACAAACTATTTTATAGTTAGAAATTCATAAAAACTTTTCATTTTATTTCTAAATATTGTAAAACTAGTACAACATTCCTTTTACTTTAACGTAAATTATATTATTATGAACTTTCCTACATGCAATGAATTTTTTTATTTATTTTAAGATAATATCTATAAAATTATACTAATTATACTATGAATTTATATTTTTGCTGTTTTACGGTATTTACCAAATTATTTAAAATTTTACAATATTGTACAAATGTATATTATTATAATAATTAAAAAAATTAAATATTACATCATCTAAGAAGAATTAGATTGTTTAAAATGCCAACATCCTATAGTCGTATTGTATAGTATATTAAAATGTATCTTAATACAGTAAATTTAAAGTATCATATGCATAACTAGTCCTTTGTGATGGTGGAGGAGTCTTAACATTTATCGTTAACAAAATAAGGTATGGGAAATATAAAGTCGTCCTCACATAGTTATCAACTTTACTCATATATAACACTACAATATGAATATTATATAGAAATACGATGAGACCATTAAATTTAAATATTTTTAAATTCGTTAATTTAATACCCTTACATACATGTATAAAATATAAATGGATTAGTAGGTAATTAATATTACATTATTAAATCAAAATACTTGGTTTTACCCACCACCATAGACCGTGCTTATTTACACAAATTGTTTATTAATTACATCAATATTCAATAATAATTAATATTGGATGATATATATTTAATAAGTTAATGACAAGGAAAGTAATTATACTAGCCCAGTAGCTCGTACTCTTGCAATTAACGTTATTTAGTATTTTACTTTAAGTGCCTATGAGATATGAGAATATAACACTTAAACACTCAATTACGTGATGTCATAGGAATAGGATGTATGGACAAAACATTTTTCGAATATTTTTTGTTTTCAAATTTAGTTTTATTACCTACCAACCTAGTTTATAAATACGACTATAATTATAATATTATGATAAAATTCATACAACACTACTCTTCACAAAATAATTAAAATTTAAAAATGGATTCAATAAAAAAATATGTACAAAAACTGAGAAACAAAGCTTAAATACGTTAAGCCGGCATGACAGCATCACTACATTGTCGATCGTTTAGTTGCGTCTATCAGATATAAATTAAAACGAACTAAAACTGATATTATTTTGATTAGAATTTACAAGTACAATATTGTTTATTATTTCAAAACATTTGAAATAGGATTTGGACCCGAACCACTGCGGGGCTATATTTATTATTCAACATTAGGCTTAGATAGGATAGGCAACTGCCTGTCCCTCGTTATTAGGGGGGCCTGAAATTCTGAATGTCTGATTTGTATGAACCTTTTTTGTTATGTACAATACAATTTTCATCATACAAAATATAATATTTTAAAAAAATGTAAAAAAACTATAACATTGTAATTTTGCTTGAGAAAATGTGTAAGTAAATTGATTTGTTTTGTACAACTCATGTGTGGAAGGGAAGGGACTATATTATACGCTACGACTGTTGACAAGGGGCCAAATTTTTTATTTTGCCTAAAGCCACAAAATGCCCAAATCAGGTCCTGGTCAACCACTGGCTAAATATTTGTTACGTTACTACATAGAACACAATAGGTATTTTTAAAATTGAAAGTACTCACGTAACTAAAGTTATACAAAGTTAGCAATAATATTATATAATATTATACCGCATACACATTTAGTCAGAAAAGCTGTTGAGTGGTTTTCAATCAGTTGCGGACGTCGTGTCGGGCTTTTAGCGGTTTAGCTTCTCCCACCCCTTCCCGAGTCACGCACATACGCCTGTGAATAAATTACCGAGTAAAAAGATCGTGAAAAAAAAAAGAATACGACGGCGGCGCCGGACGTTCGTGTGACGACCGTCGTCGGCGGAGGGCGTGGCAGGCGGTGGAGGTCGCCGTCGTTGATAACAATAATAGTTGTACGATATCTGTGGTGGAGGGGCCGCCGACGATCGCACAACCACTACACTGACTGCCAGTCCTCCTCCGCCACCCGACGACCGTGATAACTGTAAAGTGTAGTGTTAACGCACACGCTTTATCACCGTCAGTCGTCTGTGATCGCGACCAGTGCACACTTTCATCATCACCTCATCCCGTTCACACCGGACGGACGGACGGACAAGTCGCTGGCGTACGTTTGACGCGAGAGAAATTCTTCGCACTCTGACGTCAGAGGTGGTCGCCGTTTGTCCGACTCTCACTTTTCACCTCACAGTCCCCAGACTACACGTCAGGCACCAGGTCCGAATATCCGTGGAGAGCAGAGCAACTTGGACGTGTTACCCCGTGTAAAAGGTTAGTGAATCTACCTCAAATGTCCACTGGCGCTGTGCCGATACGAAAATCGTCGGTCCGACTATTGCGCGATATTACCTTTATAATGATATATACACTCTGCCCGCTGACTGTAGCGTCTTGCCCGAACCTTACTACTTGTTGACACTAGTCTTCCCATCTGATGTCCATAAAAAAAAAAAAAAGGAAAATCATCTAAAAATCGCTTTTGAATTGATTTTAATTTACTGGTCCGACTGTTGTCGTGGTAGCCAGACACATTAACACGTCTTATAAAAGTATGAACACAAGGCAATCCTTTTCTCGACAGTTTAAAAACGTGAAAATAAAAGGTTCTTTGCGATCATTATTTTACTCTGATATGGTTAGGGTGAAAGGTGACCCGGTTAACCTTGTGCCCGTTAAAATTGTTGTTTTTTTAAATTGTATTGTCACTGGCCAATACAATTCTATACTATTTGATCTAATTAAAGGTTATTGTACATGGTAACCCAGTAAAATGGAATAATCAATTGAATAATTATTACAAAAATATTTGAAATTTATTCTAATATTTTAATTATTATTCTAATATATAAATATTTTATATTATTACACTTAGATTGAAGGTTAACTAATTATAATATAATTCAATGTTTGACATTGAATGATATATTATTCAACAATCCATTAATTTGGTATTCTTGGCTAATATGTTAATATTATAATTTACTTATTGGTGAATATTATATTATATTTTGTTTACCATAGGTAACATTTAATTTAATATTACCAAAGTATTTGTTGATCCTTGATGTTTTTTTCATAACAGGTTTTTTTACTATTAGAAAGTTTATGATTTATGATGCTAATAAGTAATAATATATGATTATAGTTTTAATATAATTTATGCATTTTGCTAATGTTGAACAATTGTAACTAATTTCTTGTTTAAAATCATAATGTATTTTAATAAACCATTGAGCATAAATAATTATGTTATAAGTTTATTGGGTAATGGTTTTACTTTCTATTTACTTCTTTTTCTATTGTATAAGTAGCTATTAACTATTTTACAGTAACTATAATCTTAATATTGATCTAAATTTTCTTTTATGTATATCATACTTAAATTTTGTATTGTAGACATTTAATTTATAATATGTACCTATAGGTTTAAACTTTAAAGGACCTTCTTTAACCGTTTAAAGCATTAATGAATTCTATAAGTATAAACAAATTAGCTTATAATTTTGTGCTACATACTACAATATTCTGTGTATAATGATTTCCAGTAATACATTTGGTTGCTTTTCTATCTTATTATGGGGTAATTTTAACTATAGTAACTATAATTAATTATTTGTTTTAATAAATCCTAATTATGTTATACATTTCATATAGATAATATCACTGTAACTGTTATTCTTCATATAATATGTATGACGAAAAAATAAATTTATTAATTTAAAAATAATGGTTCTATACAATATAAATTATGTTTTAATAGGAAGCTATTAGCATGTACTGTAACATGTAAATTTGCATTCAGCCAAAATCCATTTTATGTTGTTAATTTTAATATTAATTAAATTTACCAATTATCAAACTTAAAGATAAAAATATAATATAGGGCATTTCATTGGGTTTTATTGGTATTATAATTTTATAGTGAGGTATGAGTATTTTTAAGTACTTTAAATAGCTAAAACTCACTAAGAAAACACTTATGGGTATAGAATAAAATAAACAAATAATAATATATTATAAAATATTTCAAAAAATTAATTTTAAACTTTAAAATTGTATAATCATTGTTCTATATATATCCAGAGATATAACTAAATTTGGGTATAACAATATGATTTTCTACGTTCCTTGAAAATCATTATAATCAAATTTCACTGTATTTATTTTAACCAAATAAAAATATATATTTCCAAAAAGAATTGATTATTTATTTATTTTTATGAGTAGATACTGTTTAAAAATAATATTATTTTATATTTAATACAAATATAAGTAATTTAAATTTGTAATTAATATTTAAGTCATCAATAGTTAGATACTAATTATTATTTATATATTTTTTTAGTTCAGAATCATGGCGTGCCCATTCATGTCTAAACTGCCAACTACTTATGTCAAAAACTATGTTTCGGGCTTGCTTAAGACATATGGTCATTCGTGTCCAGTTATGTCTAGATTTATAAATGTTGGATCCCCTGTAGGTGTTATAAATGAAAAAATTGATAATAAAAAAAAGTGCCCGTTTCTAGAAAATGAAAGTACTGCAAAAGCAGTCAAAGAAGTTAGCAAAGAAATTCAAGAGGATGTTATTGAACCCAAATCTAAAACAGGTACCAAATTAATATTAATATTACTAATATTTTATGCTGTTAATTAAATAATTCATGGCACATTTATTTAGTACTTATGTATACATTGTGATACTTTGAATTGATAGATACATAATTATTTCACCATTTTATGGACTTGTAATAAATGAGTAATTTTAGTTTTTATTTTGTTTTAAGAAAATATCTACAACTATGAAAAATTTTTCCATGAACAAATTATGCGCAAGAAGGTGGATCATTCTTATAGGATTTTTAAAAAAGTGAATAGATTAGCTATGGATTTCCCATATGCGGTTGAATACACAGGACATGAAAAGCCAGTTACAGTATGGTGTTCAAATGATTATCTGGGCATGTCTTGTCATCCAGAAGTGAAGGGTGCAGTTCAGTAAGATGTGTTTATTATTACTCAATTCTTAATAATATATTGATTTAATTTTAATTATTACTCAAAATTGGATATTAATTATTTTATTAGACGAACTTTAGACAAATATGGGTCAGGTGCTGGAGGAACACGTAATATATCCGGTAATTCAATGTTTCATGAGAATTTGGAAAAGGATTTGGCTGTACTCCATGAAAAAGAAGCGGCTTTATTGTTTACGTCATGTTTTGTTGCAAATGACTCAACATTATTTACATTGGGGAAAATGGTACCAGGTATAAACAATTGATATAAATGAATATTTAATAAATTGTTGGTATCAACTAATAATTTTGTATTTGTTAAATATTTAGGTTTACATATATTTTCGGATTCTGGTAACCATGCATCAATGATACAAGGTATTCGTAATTGTGGGGCTCCCAAGCATATATTTCGTCACAATGATCCACAACATTTGGAAGAACTATTAATGTCCGTTGATAAAGCTGTACCTAAGATAGTTGCATTTGAAACAGTTCACTCTATGACTGGTGCAATATGTCCACTCGAAGAGCTTTGCGAGGTAAAAAATAAATACTGTCAATGGTCAATTTAAAAATTATTTATATTTTATAACAATATTATAAACTTATTCAACTGTTTTTAGATATCTCATAAGTATGGAGCGTTGACTTATGTAGACGAAGTTCATGCTGTTGGTTTGTACGGAGATCATGGTGCTGGTGTTGGTGAACTGCGGGGTCTAATGAATCAAATGGACATTATATCTGGCACATTGGGTTATTATACGAATAAGACAGTAAAAAAAAATGTACATATTGTATAACTTATTATTTTATATTTTTATTTTAGGTAAAGCTTATGGTAATGTGGGAGGATATATTGCTGCTTCAAGCAATTTAATCGATATGATCCGTAGTTATGCTGCTGGTTTTATTTTTACCACATCATTACCACCCATGGTTTTAGCCGGTGCTCGGACAGCTGTCAGTGTATTAGCATCAGCAGAAGGAAGAAGTCTCAGACAAAAACATCAGGAAAATGTTGCGTACCTCCGTCAAAAATTATATGCTGCTGGGTTACCCGTTGAGTCAACACCATCTCATATCATACCCATTAAGGTTTTAGTTTAAATAAAAACTAATGATAATTATTTAATTTTATACATGACATATATTTTGTTCAGATCGGAAATCCGAATTTATGTTCAAAAATATCTGATATACTACTTCAAGAAAAAGGACATTATGTACAAGCCATCAATTATCCCACCGTACCAATTGGCCAAGAAAAATTAAGATTGGCACCTACACCACACCATACTCCAGAAATGATTGATACGCTTGTGGAGGACATGCTTGATGTCTGGGTAACACTTGGCATTCCTCTTAAAGCTGTAAGGAATCAATAATATTCTTGTTAAAAGAAAATTCTTTATTATATTACATGTTTATTCAAAATTGATCCATTGATTATTGTTTTTTCAGACTCGCTGTAGTATGTGCAAGAAAAAACCTCTGTGTGCCCGAATCAGCAACCATATACAAAACAACTGTAGAATTACTATTGAGTCATGTCTGGCTCCCAATTGTTATCAATTAGTTAATGCCTCAGCTTAAAATCAGTATTCCTGGTCATGTCTTATTTTAAATAACTAAATCTTAAACTTTTATTTTTATTTTAAATCTTTGGTAATGGGTAAACATTCTTATTTTTCTTAATATTTGTTGGTATTTATACACATGATCTGGGGATTGTCCGCTTAACTAATAATAGTTTTGAAACTTCAATAATTTATTATTTAATGTAATATTTCCAATAGTTAGATACAATTCATTGTTCTTGTAATACATTAATGTGCTAAATTATGTTACTTACCAAAACTTACACTCCAAATTTTTTTTTTATGACTGATCACAAATTTTTTACTTCTATGAGTTGTTATTGTTACAATAGTTCTGTTATTATTATTATTATTATTATTATTTTTTAATATATAATTTTACAAAATTGTTCTGTTCTCTCATTGCAGTAATTAAAATATAGTCATTATATAAAACTATATTATGCTTTGTTTTTACTATGAAAATAGTTATGTGAATGAATGAACGTAATACTGATAATATTTTAAATGGGTAAACATTAATGTTATGTTTATTACTCAGTATTATTTTATTAATCAAATGAAAGTATACGCATTGTACTACGATACGTCTGTTAATTAACTTTTGGTCACTTAATGTGGTTCTCAATATTTATATAAATTTATGATTTATAATGATTATTGATCAAAGTTCAAAAAATTAAGTTGTACATATTGATGTATTATTGTGTTACGATGTATCAAGCCTGTATTAAGGGGAGACACGGTCCCGAGACACATTAATTTTGGGGACCCATCTTTATGTCCCAAATATATTTTTTTTAATGCATTTAAAATAGTTTTAAAAAAAATTAGTATAATAAGTAATTAATGATTATAAAATAAAAATGTTCTTAATTTTATATCACGAAAAATTACTAAATGATAATAAATATTAAAATGATATTCTAATAAATCAATTATGTATTAGCATGTATATGATAATATTTTATATTAAGTAATGTTGATCTATTCATATGAGGTATCAATAAATAATAATGAAATAATTTTACAAAAAATTATTGCAGGAAGTATTCCTAAATATTTTAGTTGCTCTTAGGTTATATTTAATTATCCCAGTGGCCAATTGTTCGGCCGAAAGAGCATTTCCTAAGTTAACAAGAATAAAAAATAAGTATAGAACAAGCCAGACTAAAGAAAATTTAACATCATTAATGATATTGTACTCAGAAAATGATATCGGTTGAATGAAACTATACAACAATTTGCAAAAGAAAAATTAAGGAAAAAAATTTAAGTTATAACTTATAATTCTTTAGTAACAAATACAGTATTTTTTTTATATATATATTTATTATTATAATAATTATTAATTTATATAGCCTTACATAATATAATATATATTTTGTATTGTACAAAATTATATAATAATAAACAGTTTTTAAAATGTATTGATACCAAATATAGGGTGTCCTGGGGCCCAATCGATCCTTAATCCGGGCTTGCTATGTATACTACCTACCATCGATTATAAATACTATAATTAAAGACCGGATTCCCGTGCAATTGTATCTTTTTATGGCATGTTTAAAATTCTATAGAAACAAGCTGTAAATCCAAATCAGGAGATGTAGATTAATTTAAAGAAAGTTTTATGTTGCACAAAATTGTACGTTTCGGGTTTTTTTTTTTATAAAAATGTACTTTTGTACAAATATTTTTGTATTTTTGTATTATTTTTTTAATTTAAAGAATTGGTATCTACTATAGAAGATAACGCCCAATCTGTCAAAAAAGTAAAATCCATTTTAAATACTACATCTATGATCTATCTGATTTACCATTTATTCGATCACATTTGTTCCAATTGCCAAATTCAATTACTAAACTTGAAAAACAAAATTCTACTTTAAATAATTATATAGATGTAGTTGAAATAGTAAGAGGTGGACTATTAAGACAATTGAGAATGAAAAGGGACAAATACTCTATGAAAAATTCAAATCAGTATTTAATAATAATCCAAAATAAAATATTTTAAAACTATACAACGATTCAATAAAATAAATGGAAATTACGTAGATTTTAAAGAAGATCCTGTTATTATAAGCGACTACTAACAATGCCTGATAACAAAACGTGTCGACGTAGAACGTATGTTTTCACAGTTAAAACACATATTAAGTGACAAAAGACATAATTTTACCGAAAAAACTTCGAAATGTACATCATTATAAATTTTAATCAAATATTGTAATGTCAGTTAATATACATATTGTCAGTTTATTATTATTTTATTATTTAAATTACATTTTTTTTAATCTTATATTTTAATATGATAGATAGTTAATGCCAACTAATAAATAATAACATTATGAAAAAAAAAATAGTATTAAAAATAAAATTTTAAGTACCTATAATGAAAATTTTGTTTTTGCACATTTTAACATTTTAATTGCACGTTTTTTAGGTGTTTGCTGCACAAAAATCCTGTCTTTAACTATAATACTATAATTATAAGCAATGATACTACCTATTTGGCAAGTAATTAAGGCTGAATAAGATAACAAAGATGAAAATATCATCTTATTAATGTCTACACTTTTCACACACATGAATTTATTATATTATATATAGCATAAATGTACCCACAATACCCTGTGTTATTGTAACAAGTAAAACTTATTGACAATTTGTAAATTTAATAGAAAAATTTGTCATTTATACGTTTTATGGAAAAAAAATTACTCATCAATTGGGCGTCGAGCCATTTTTTAATTTTAACTGGTTACTTTTATTTCGCAATTTGGCACTGGACATGAATTATATATAGATTATAGGTATATATTAATTTTGTCAGTGTATTTATTATGGCGGCCGAAAACAACTTTTTTTATAGGAAAAGTCTTCACTGCCAATATTTATGGTACATAAATACGTTGACGCACACTATAAAAGTAAAATAAATATTATGGAAATGGAAATGATGAAAAATAACGTAAATAACTAAAATAATATTTTAGTCACAATTTCGTATGATATTTTATTTTAAAAAATTAAACAAAAATAGTAGACTAGTATAAGTATATATATAATTAATAAATTTACGAATTTAGATAAATTAAATACCCGTCTTTGCGCGAATTGTAGGTAAATACTAAATACTAAATAGAGTCTAACTCTATGGTCATGGCGTAGTGAAAATCGATAGAAATTAAACAGCACCATTGACATAATATATATAGGTATTTATTTATTTATTTATTTAATTTTATATATTTATATTATGTCAATGGACAGCACCAATAACATCATAGTGCATATAGAAATAATAATACAATACAAGCAAAATGCAAAAAGTTTCATATCTAGGATTAGTATTGTTCAAAATACAATAAAATAACTAAAATGATTACTTTTTGTGTAAATATGTAATGTCATAAAAAATTAAAATTAAATTTCCTATAAAAATGTTATTGCAACGTAGTTTTGATATTTTTGAATTTCTCTAAGAACTATAACGTCTGTAACTATTGTGACTCATAAACTATGAGTAACCTCGTGTATTATAATTATAAAGATTTAAAATTGTATACATTTCTAAGTTTTTAGTGTTTAGTCTAAATATGCCTATGTTTTATATTTTATTATACTAGCTGAATAATCCGGTTTTAACCTTTAACAGTAAGTACCTAAGTATGTCGGTATAAAATTAAAAAATCGTGAAATATTAAAATACCACACACAAAAACTAGTACATCTAAATACTTATACCTACGATGTGTGTTCTCTGTTATCCACAATAGACAAAAAATGGAAAAAGAGTGACGTTGTAACACTTAGGATAAAGGAAGTTTTTAAAACAATTTTATGAAAAAAATCGTAAAATCATTCAAATTCAAAAGTTGGTATTGTTGAACGATGGAAAACTCAATACAATGTGTTCTCTCACTCAGTCCTTCTCCGACTTCCCCTGACCAAAAATTGAATAAAGTATAACATTTGTAACAGTCATCAGAAATATATTTGGACCAACTCCGTGAATAAAATCATAAAAAATGTTATCATAGTGTCATCAAAAAAATTGGTACACATAAAAAGTCTGTTATCTTATAATACCTATTATAAATAAATTTAAATTATTTGCAATAACATTTAACATTTTATACCTTGAATTTTTTCAGCTAAAAAAATGGATATCATACCAGACTTATAGGGTTGATATTCTCAGTAAAAGCACATCAGGTAAGTACATTTTAATTTATTCACAGGGACAAAAACGTTAAAAACTAGTAACTACATATATTTTCATGTTTTAATTTATTTTAATGTTTTGGTAAAAAAGTTAAAACATGTTTTTTTATTTAATTATTTTCAAAAAAATTGAAGATAGTCATTTTGTAGAATTCATTTTTCTGAAAATATATTTTAATTTCATTAATATCCTGATTTTTAATTATTTTTTTTAGTTCCGAAAAAAACTGTGAATTATTTAATACGATAGTGGTATCATTATATCAAATATGTCAACATGTAGAATCCTGGAGAAAAATATATTTAAAAAATAAAGAACAATTTTGAAAAATTATTAATATATTTATTGATTATAAAAGAAAGTATGAAAAGTCTACATGGGAAATGTCCAGTAATAAAAATGCATCTTAGTATCTTACCCTATATTATATTGTATTTAATATATAAAAATATGCTAGGTACCTATATAAAGACGAAAAATGTATGATATATTTGTTTAAATTTTCTCACATAATTTTATGCGTAAAAAAACAACATTTTTCAAAAGAAATACATTTTTATTTCAATATTTTTAAAATTAAATTAAATACCGACGATTATTATAAGGAGTTCAATGTAGGCAATTTCGACGTGGTTGTATGCGGGTTGTGTAAATGTAAATGTGTGTGTAGGTTGTAAATACTAGGTAGTAAATAATATTTTTTTAATTTTTATAATCAATTAAAATATTAAAAAATTTGTTCTTTTTTTCAGTGTTTTTTTTTCCTTGGTCGTTTTACCGATTACCCAACATATATAAAAAAATATATAAAAAAAAATAATAACAACTTGAGTTAATAAGTTAATTGAAAGTTTCCATATAACTTCTAATTTAACTGAGTTAAAAAAAAATTAGATTTACTATTAACTATATTAACTTATCAAAAAATTTTCTATTAACTTAACTTAACTCAGTTAAAAATTATCATTAACTTGCCCAGGCTTTTTAAGATGTATTAATATATTATGTAACATAGCTGATCTTGCCAGTAAAACTAGTGATGTAAAATTACACCATTACGGTAATTATCTATTGAGAGAATATTCTCTAATATAAAGAATATTCTCTAAGATAGACATCAAGATCAGACATCAGTAATCACTATGATGTACAACTGTCGGTGGTAAAATTCTAAATATTATCTAGTACAGGAGGTTCCACTATAGCAATAATTATCCGGTAATAATTTGCAAAAGAATATTCTCTTATCGCATCACTAGGTAAAACTGTAAAAGCATACATTATTTAATAAACGTTTGGAAACTCGAGGTCGAGACTTCGAGAGTTACAAATCATGATTTGTCAAACAAAGTTATATGATCCAATTTTTTTTCATATTTAATATTTGTGTAAATCTATGATCTATCGTTATTGGATAACAAATATAAAAATCATGATGACAGAGTTATAAAATTATTACATTAATCGCTCCGCACAGAATCTAAAATGTAATTAATTAAGGGGTCGCTACACCAGTATTTGTTTTCTCTGTCTATCTCCTACATAATATAGGAACAAAGATACTCCGTATTTCCACGATTACGACTCTTTTTAGTTCAGTTTAGGGCAAAAGCACCAATTATGTATTTTATAAAGAAGAGTATTTCATGTGCATTGACCGGATAGATTTATAATATTTACAAAATTGAATAAATTATTAATGGCATCTTATTGCATTTTAATAGGTATTTTGGTGCAATGATACCTATACTATTCGTTTTAATTATTCTGAAATCGCAATAGAAGCTTTAATAACAGCCGATTTTCATTAACATGTACCAAGTTGGAAGTGCGTTTTTTATAAGTTGACTAATCGACAGAAGTTTGGTGTTAAGTAGGTCTAGTAATTTCAATCGTAGATTCGTCTTATGAGACATTTTAACAAAATACTTTAACTTTAAAATTAATTTGTTATGAATTATTATTTATTATTGGCATGTCGCTCTTATGAACCGTTTACAAAAAGATATGAACTGATCTTACAAGGCAGGAGGGGACTGAATTTTCTAATTATTTGAGTGATTTGTTTCTTTTACGTGCAATATTTTTCTCGTGGTTTGTAGGATGTTTTTTGTCCAGTGCGGGCTCAAAGTGTTTTTAAAGAGTTCACAGTAGACAATTTCTATGTGTGTACATATATAATATATTGTATGCTTTATTGACTATATTAAAGTATCGTGTATTCATGTGATATACCTAAAACAGTTAAATGAACAAAAGTTGACTTACAGTATTTACAAACATAGAAATACTCTAAAAATTAATTGGTATATAGGCCGGTATAGCACCCAATGGGGTCATAACTTTTGTGACTTTGTGAGTAAACTTTAACCGGGATCTACTTCAGATAAAAAAAAATTGTAGCTGATTATGGTGTCTTAAATATATTTCAACCAAAGTGATCTAATGCATGCATATAAAAGCTTTCTTATTTCTGATCTACCTAGTGGAGTTAATTTGAATATTCCATCATTTTTCGTTTCACCTTATTAACCCCGAGTGAAGTTGTAACAAACCAAAAATATTGCAAGAGCTAGAATTTATTTGAATTGTGCAATATAAAGATTAAAAATGTACCATATTTTGATATTTTAACATTTTGTCCAATATTCCTAAATGGGCTAAATGTGTTTGTATGTAAAAGCTTCAATTATTTTTCAATTGTTTAGCATTCGTCAATTTTAATATAAGAAATAGACAATTTATATATTTCTAATGATTTATTTATTTTATAATATAATAATTAAAGTAGGTGTACAAGGTGTAACAGATAGAATTGACTTTTGGAATAACTTTTGTTCTATTTAATATTTTCAATTTTTTTTTATTTATCAAAGAGACCCTGGCGTTAAATGTATAATTTAATTATTTTTATGTTTATTTTTTAGTACTGAAAATTTGATTAAACTTTTATTGGATAAATTCAAAGTAGCCAATTTGTGAATCTGAACAAAGATTTATCTAAGTCAAGTAGTTTATTTTTTAGAATTTTTTTTAAAATATCAATATTTTTTGATTCAATTAATTTGAAACGTAAAATCTTTATTAAAAATATGATTTTTGAGAATTTGCAAACATGAATATATTTCTTAAATTATTTACTTATCAGATGATATTAAAAAATTTTGTAATACATTTAAGTAGCAATTTTTTTTCGGTCATGTCTATCTGTATATAATATATTTTTGACTTTTTATTTGATTAAAGTATTCATAGTTTATATTTAATTTATATTTGTTTCAAAATTGATTACATAATTTGAGTTTTCTAACAACCACTCTTTTAAATCTTGATTATGATATTTAAATGGATATTGATTTCAACACAACATTTTTATTAACTCTTGCTTCACAAATCCAAATATCTGTATATAAAACACCAATTTTATATTAGAATTTAAACTAATTTAATGCCACTTCTTCATGATTTTTAGTTTTACCCTAATGAATAGTTCATATTGAAATGAGATTGTAATTGCCTAAGTGTTTTAAATAATGATTAGGTACATTAGTAATTGCACAAACTTAATGAAACTAAGTACACCTCGACATTATTTAATTTATTTTTCATGTTAGAATGCACATTTCCTTTTAAAATTCTCAGTATAAAATTGCAAATGTGTACAATTCCACTTTCAAAATAGTTTTCACCTTTAGCAATCCACTAAGGATCACTATTAAATTCAATTATTTGGTGAATCTTAATTATAGACGCCATGTTTTAAAGTAACTGAAAAATATAAGTAGGTACATAATAAAGATTTTATGTGTTATTAATGTTAAAAGTTAAGTATAAAACAAATTCTAACACTAAACAGTAAATAAATTAGTAAAATTTAATTTATTTTTGTGATGAATAATCAATAATTTGAACACTATTGAACATATAATAATATAACATATACCAATTAAATATTATTATATGCTATACCTAACATTAGATTAAGCATGTCAAACATTAAGTATCAACTGGGCCAAAAATAAGTAACAAAAACTATGCAAATGACAATCGAAAAAAAACAGCATTTGACATGCCTGCTTTAGGCCAAAAGTATTAAATATAAAAGTGAATCTATCCACATGTTCATTAATTAAATATTTATTTCAAAATGCATACAAAACTGAGATCAATTAAAAAAACAAAACAAAAAAGCAATTGAAAAGATGAAAAATTAGAATGAATAATAAAAAAAAAACAACGCATTTCTTATGGAATAAACGGTAATAGCCATTTGTCTTGAACTACACTCGTTATCATTGTTGGCCTGCCACATTATTATGTTAATTTCTGCTGAAGAAAATATTCTTATTTACAAATATATTTTATTATAGTAGGGATTATTTTATATTCTTTATGTGCTGTTTGTTAATAATATTATATGATTCTAAATTTCTAACAATTTACCAGTTAAATTAGCTCTAAATCTTTTTAAAAGAGGCACCACCTTTTGATTATTTTGAATTGAGATAATCTACCTTGTAGTAAGTATAACAAATGTTAATTAAAAATAAATCATTATTGATATCTTGAAATAAATATTTTATTGTGTTAAAATATTATACTTTTGTCATTAAAAAATATTAATACATTACTTATACATAATATTAATAAAAAAAATTGAATGAAAATATATTGTGTTTATGTTGTTGTTGTACTGGTTAATCCTCCTCTATAGGTTCCAATACACGTCCAACTGTAAGACAAAAATAAAAATTATTAAAGATCTCCAACTTCATAAGTTTAGGTAAAGGTTTAAGTGCATTCATTGTTGCGGTTAGGAAGAATGGATAGTGGAGGTTTTCGATCATTATTGATCGAAACCCTCTTGTTTCCATTTAAAGTCAATTTATTTTAATCAATCTAAATATGAAAAATTAGTTGTCATAGATATCACCATATTATATTGATTTAAATTTGAGGAAATATTACATAGTATTAATAGATACTTACGTAGTTCAAAATAATATCCAAGGTAATCAACCTCCTCTATAGGACTTATAACTGGCGAATCAGTAAATATTGTTCTGTAATTTATAAAACATATTAATTTATTGCCAAAATAAATCAAGTCAATAATTTGAAAAGAAGATTATCAGTAAGTTATTATTCCAAGTATCAATTTAAAGTTTAAAAATAAGATGACAATTTTTTTTAAACAACAAATGTCAAATTATTTTAATCTATCTGAGTATAAAAAAAATAGATAAAAATGATATACCTATTTCTTTTGTTTTTTTTAACCCAATTTATATATTTAATTAGTCAAATATATACGATAACCAAAAAATACAATGTTAACAACAGTTTTGAAAATGTGTACACAGATTTCAATGTGAGTATTTATTGTTTAATTGTGATACTTAAAAAAATAATTATTAAACTTGAAATTTAACTTTAGGATTTATTAACTAATTCTAATTCCATCTAAATAATATCAAGCAACATTTATTATTATATTGATTTATATTTCAACAGAGTATCTAGTAAAACATTTAACGATGATATTAAAGAAAAATTTTTAAAAATGTATGGATACCATATTCGTTTACCAACTTGTAAGTACAAGCATGTTAGTTTTATTAAATAGTTGATTTAAGTTCCACATTAGTTATATCTAATGATAATCATCAATCACACGATCATTACAATTTTAAATTTAATTACAAATTACTTACTCTTCGGCTAAAGGACGACAATAGTTCATTTTAATGTAATTCCTAGAACAATGTCTACTACAACATTCTTCGGTGATCCGTTTTTGCATTATATGTCCACTACCTGTAAATACAGGTAAATGATTTTTCTTGTTAAATATAGATATTTAATAAACCCATGTAAATAATATAATATATAATGAGTTTACTTGATTATTGGATAGTAATATTTACACCATTTTTTAAATCACAGTTTATTATAAAATAATATAAATTAAACATATTTTATAACTAATAATAAAAATATATAACAATTATTAAATTAATATTTATCCTTATATCATAATAGATTTTATAGAGAAATTATACTAACCATTGGGGTCATAGTAATCACCCCCACATAGAATGTCAAGCTCTCGAGTTAGATGCTGGCCACAAAACTGTTGCATCCGATTCATGTAATGCTCATTGTGGTGCAACGGATGCAAGGGTGTCCCGATGACAATGTTCAAATATACGATTAGGATACTGGTGGTTATTATTGTTGTCTTCATTTTTATCTGAAACATAGAAAACATAATATGGATTATAAGTAGACATGTATAACTAAAATTAAATTAAAATAATTTTTAAGTATTGCTCTTGTGTGTTAAACTATAAAAGAAATTGTTTGGTTATTTCAATGTCACCAATAATTTTTAATCATATTACATCTTGATAGTAGTTCGCGATTTTTTGAATATTCATAAATCATAATCAATCAATAGTATTAACACTCAAAACTGCGCGATACAAATGAATTTATAATTTATTAATTTATCTTAGTTACAAATAAATGCATTAAGATGGTCATAAAATGTACTTGTAAAAAATAAAATTATGGATAATTTTAAAATTCTTTTGACATAATTTATACAGGTACTTCAATTATTATATACATTTTCTTAACATTTAATTTAAATAACTACTTTATATTTTTTGATAGAAAATTTATCATAGAAATCCTTATTATTAATATAATATGAATAAATATATGAAAATAATATTATAAATAAAAACATTAATATAATAATAATAATAATAATAAAAAATATAATTTATAATTATTTTTTATAACTAGTATAGTATATTTTTTCTATAATATATAATTATATATTAATATATGTGATAGGGCTTAAACACTCCTTAAAAAGTCTTTTAATGTTCTCAAAATTTGTGAAATAAAGTATAGTAGTTGACATACCTAATGAACCTATCTACAAATGCTAAATCTAGCATACCTATTCTGTAAGATGCTTAAAAAATTATAAAAACAATAAGTGACCGACAAAATAATAAAATATATTATGCTGATAGTATCATAAATTCGTAACTACAGTAATATGGTATAATAGTATTATTTTAGTAACATACTTGTGTAGGAACACTTCCCGTGAACAATATAACTGATGAGTGCAGATGGTGATGGCTCGGTGTATTGTGAAGAGAGAGTGGTTGTTGTGATTGTACTAAGACCGGAGCTAAACTGAAATGTATCGTTTGGTGTATGACACAGCTCGCGGTATTTATCAGTTTGAATAATGATTGTTATAGGTTGAGAAGATTTAGGAGTGGGGATTGGTATGGCCAATTGTGTATTTTTCAAATGCGTATTTAATGTAGAATCACAGAATAACCAGAATGGACACTTTTTGAATTTAACACGAGTTCTTATGGGGCACAGATTTGTTACACCTGTTGGAATATCAGTATGGCCTGTGGAAAGATATTTCTGGTATTCTGTGGTAGAATGTATTTATGTATATATATATATATCAGTGGCGGCTCGTGGTGTTCAATGTAGGTGGTGTGCAATTATTTCAAAAGTTGATTAAACAAAAAAAATAATCAGTTCAAAATATTAATGTAAGTAAAATATTTAATAGCATTTTTAATTTTTATTTGTGCGACCGCTTGACGAGTGTGCAGTAGTAGCTGCACACCAAAGTCACAAATAATTGCCGATTCCCCCACTCGATAACTAAACGTATTTTATACGGACGGGTGGTGTTCAGACTGAGCTGCACGCCAATTGATGTGTTGATACATTGTATATACTTTGTTAGTCATTATCGATCTCATTCTGTACCTATAACAAAAGTAACTAAATTATACAAGTATAAAATCTATCAAGTGAAATAAAGTTAATAATTAAATGTTCTTAACATAGCGCCTACATCCCCTCCACTTGGCTACGCCACTGATATGTATGTAGTATTAGTACTTTAAGTGTTCAAAATAATTGATTTTAAGCATTCAAATTATTTACCAATTTTTTTAAGAATTTTAATAAAATCTGATATTGAATACTTTTCATGTTTCTTTTGAGATTCGAGAATCTATTGTAAATACATATATATGTAATTCACATATTATACACATACACATATTATATACCACCCACAGAGGATGAGTTTTTAAATCTTGCTTATAGGTACTGGCGCCGAAAAGATTTACGAGTATGTTTAAAACACGTATATCCTGGCATTACAACAAAACATTATTTATCATGATATGGCCTATTCATACGCCATACATTTGTGTATTCATTTCCTACTGTCACAAATTACAATTTTTGAAGGTAGGTACAAGATGGCACAGATTACAATACCATAATGCCCTTTTATTTAGTTTTATGTGGCGCAAACTATAACCTTAAAAAGTGGCGCAAATTACAGAAATATATTTTCTCTCACGCTAAAAATGACCGCACACGTAGATAATCCATACACAATAACTATACATATTAAAATAAGGACGAACTAAAACCCATCCAACTTAAATCGGTACATTTATAATAAACTTATACGAAATCTTACAATGGAGAACTAACAAAACATGAATTGTATATAATATAATATATAATATATAATGTAGGAAATAAGAATACTGCTGTAAGTACATCATTATTTAATGTTCGAAAGCGTTAAATCTGGTCCCTGTATCGTATGGCCGTATTTGAAAAAATATAAAGAGTTTATATTTAATATTCCAGATTTGATTGCAACAACAATAAACTTAATATTGGCCATGACTTGATAAAAAAAATTCAATGAAGCCATTGCAATAATATGTCTGTGGGCTGTGGCCACTTGGCATTTGAATACCCGAAGAAATTAAATCGGTAGTTTTCTGTATACAAATTAATAAATACAGATTATTTATGTATTTCTTTTTTATTTGAAAACGTACCCGGGAAATATCAACATTAAAAAATTCGAGTATGGTACATTTTAAGTACTAAATATTTGTAAAAACATTAGTAGGTATTTCATAATAATGAGTGTTACATAAAAAGAATCACCATTATCTACATATTTAAATTTATTATTTATATGTAGATATGTATTTTATATTTTTATTTAGAATGTTATACTCGTAGAGTTGTAGCATATATATTGACAAAACTGGGGTTATAATATTGTATACACGAATATACGATATATTGGCACAAACCAGTTGGCAGCTGCGTCGACAAACAATATATTGAGTGTGTATATGTATATACTATACATTCAGTCACCGCCCACCAGCTAACATTTTTCAACACATATTATTGAACAACAATTTTGATACCCAAACTCATTTCACCTGCCACTGACATTCCAGGACGAAGGTTAGGGAAGCCAAATACATGTTTTATGTATATATATATATATATATTATAGTATTTCTATAGAAAATAAAGCCTGGTACAATATATTACGTCTTTAATTTAGAAAATATAGAATTACCTTAGTTACCACATTTAAACAATGTTATGTCATTTAATAATATACATAATTTTAAATGAATATTATTTCATTGTATGCGTTGATCGAATGTAACTCCTAAATATTTTATATTTTTAAATAACACTGTTTATGAATAGAAATTTGCAAAATGGATTTATATTATATTTGGGCTATTAAAACAGAGATATTTGAAGATGTATTTATTGAATTTGAAAAGGTTAAAAATACAGTTTTACTATTATTTAATGTTTAGTTACTGGTTATAAACCGTTTGGTTTATAATTTTTTTAAAGAGTTTTTGGCTAAATTTATTACTGAATATCTGAATCCAATGTATTAGATTTATTTCCTCTTGTACAGTGATTGGCCATTAAAGACAAATATTTACAACACAATATTTTCTCACAGTTACAATATTTACATTAAAATAATCTTTATTTATAAGAATGTGAACCGCCCTTTATACAAATAAACTATATATGTTTAAATTTTCATATTTTAATCAAACAGTCTTATTAACTATTAAATTATAGGTAGCATTAGAAATACCATGACTAAAAAAGTAAATAACATAATATGTACAAAGTATCAAGATAAAAATATATGATTCATATCAATGTAATATTTAAACTAAAATAATATTTAATTATAATAATGTGAACCGCCTTTTATACAAATAAACTATATATATTTTCATTTTCACATTTTAATCAAACACTCTTATTAACTATTAAATTATAGAGGTAGCATTAGAAATACCACGACTAAAAATGTAAATAACATATTATGTTATATGTACAAAGGGTACTTTCCTGTTATACGAGAGTACGGCTATTTTCGCGACTACCTCCGTTACATAAGACTACCACGGTTGTTTTGTGAAACCTATGTGAAACCCTAATGCACCTGCATATTTAATTCTTTGATATTTTTTTAATCAGTAGGTATTGTTGAGATGGCTATATTCGAATTATATAATATATAAAAAAAGGATTTAAATATCCAGTAATCATTTGTAATGTAGGTATATGTATTACACAACCACGCTACATCAGTACGGGTCACTAAAAACAATAAAATTATAATTATAATGAATACAAAAATAATAGTGGTAAAAAATGGTAAATCCACAAATAAAAAATGTTGGCCACATTTACGAATCATATATAAATAAAATGTAATAATATTAGTGTCGTATAATCATTTTAGATGATTTTACATCAAAAAACATTTGTATCATAAATTGTTCTCTATTTTGAATATCGACGTGTTAAAATGGCTGTAACATACATTTTGAATCACGCTGTATATATATATAATAGATAATATAATAATTGTGAATTGCTACGCTAGAACGCAGCGCGTGGATATCGTACAGCTAATTGTGGTAGTCGCGATAAAGGAGGTAGTATTGGGTGGTAGTCACGAAAATAGCCGTAGTCTCGTATAACAGGAAAGTACCATTTTGGTAGTCTTAAATAACAGGATTGTGATGTTGTTTGCTTGCTATATATGTCGCGAGAAAAATAAGGAAAATAAAACCAACTAATGACTCTGTGTGCACCCGAAAATAAAAAAAGGAATAATGATAGAAAAAACTCATTATAATTAAAAATTATAGGTATTTTTTAGTTCCATCAAAAGATCTATATGAAATAACTTATCAGGTATCTAAATTGACTTGGTACTTGTAATTTTATGAAGATACAGCAGATAAAGTTTATTGTTTTTTTTTTAATATAATAATTGTATAATTGGTTTTTTGCAGAAATAATTACCTTGGAATGTTAGTAGTATTTGGGCGGAAAAGTTGTGTCGAAAATATTACATAAAATCGAGAAGTGTCAATGTGTACATTTTAGCCCCCCGTGACACTCACTTTTTATTGTCGAATCATATAGAAGCGACCCCTGGGAGTTTTTTACTCTCCAAGAGGAGAGTCGAAAAATCAATACTTACCGAGAAATTATTAATTTATGTTTTTTATACATTTCGAGGTTAGGTTTTTAAAAATTATATCTTGGTTATTTGCGATGAAGTCGGGATAACAATTGATAAATGATAAGAGGTTTGCCGTTAATTGATTTTGCCCTTGTGATACGAGTCTTAGTCTTATGTTTTTTTAAATTTTTATGAATTATTATTATAATAATGTTTGAGGTATAAAATGTAAAAATCGAGGAATATTTCTTTGTCATTTGGTGAGTAATCATCGCAGACCATTTCCTCTTATAAATTACACAAAAAAATATTGATATACAAGCCTATAAAAGTAATTTGAAGATACTGTACTTACCAATAAATTGTACATGCTTTTTTGTGATTGAATGTTTATGTTACATCAAGAAAACCAATAAATGCAATTAGTTTATATGTTAGTATGTTGAGTATTAATATTAATTGTTTTTTCAGATTTATCACAGAAATAATACGCAAATTCCTAATCACCTATAGTAAACAACGCTACGTGAGTTTTTCCTGTTAACCATAACAGATAATTGTAATAAATCACGCCACGCGCGTGAACCAAACAATTTGTGTTGAAATTCTTTGGTGTGCCCTATCCAAAGTACATATTAGCCATAACTGGCTCGGAAGCAACAACAACTAGACACGCCGAAGCCTAGTCAATTGACTCCCCGCAGAGGATCAACACCTCCAGTCATCGAAAAGAAATAATGAGTGACCAAGAACAAGCCAGCAAGTGGCAGAAGGTGGCAGACCTCATCGGTCAGCTTGGGTTACTGTCCAAAGAACCAAGACAACTACTAACCGACTGTGTTGACCGGATGACGACACATCAGCTGTTACAGGACCCTGTACATGCTGCAATCTACTACCGGGGCTGGGATGACCGCACCACCGACATCCAGCAGATGTTGAGGACCCAGCCATCAACCAGACCACTACAGCCGCACCCGCCAAAGCCAGTCAACCAACCAATCCAAACTGTGACGTCCGTAACGCCCAGGGAGCCGACAACGGTATTCGGACTGTCAGGGACAGCCCCACCACCGATGGTGAGGAAGAAGATGAAGGCACAGCTAGCGCGTCAAAAACGCAGGTTCCAGCAAATAAAAAAGAAGATAAATGCTAGGATGCTTATCACCAGCCAGCAATCGTAGCTAGCAAAGCTCCCTAAACCGACTTAGGATTCATATATTTGTACAAAATGTCAAGAATCTGAATAAATTTTAGCATCATGATAAATATTATACTCTATAATTGGTAAATTAGTATACATTTTATTAGATTTATCTTCATTTAATTCTGGTGTAATTGTTTCATTTAATCTCTGTTGATAATATTAAAAATTTAGCTAAGCATCAAAACACTAAAAAAAAATAAATTATTTTGTAATATGGTAATACCTACTTACCATGTGAGAATAAGTTTTATTTTTCTTGTAATCGGATTGAAAAATTTATAACCACTGTATTTTATCTTTTACTGGTTGCCGTGTACTTAACCTTAGCTATTTTGACATAACCACAATACTGAGCATCATTATTTGACAGATGTAAAAGCTTAGCGAATTCTTTTAATTTTTGATATGTATTAGTCATGCTTAAAATTTACCAAGTAAAATACTATTATTTAAAAAAGTATTTTTTCCAACTTTAAATTCTACTGAGACAATAAAATGTATTTTAGTGTAGGTGTAACTATAATCGCATATGTTTTATATTTTTTACATTATTACGCTATGAGGGTATACTATTACAGTAGCTGGTACTCACTATAGTAAAATAAATGTGAAATTTAGTTTATCAGTTTTGATTATTTAAAAAATGTAATGTACTAATGTATTCATAATTAGCCCTACCATTAGTGCGGCCTTAATATAATTATTATTAAATAAATGAAAAGTCACAATATTGGAAAGGAGAATTTACTTAATCTACTAATACTTTATTAGTTACCTTCAGAAGTATCAATTTTTATTAAAATATTTTTGTTTAGCTGATTATTGTTCAAAACATTGATTATTGCTGTTTCCAATCTATAAACCAGTTTCATTAATGTATCTGTGGGTATGAACAAATGATCTTCATTTCTGAAGTTAACAAACCGCTCATTATCAGCTAAAGAATCAATTTTCTCTGAAACTATTTAATTAAAACAAGTTGTATAATTTTTTGGAGATGAATGTTTTTTTTGCATCCCGTGCAATGTAACCAGCAAAATAAGTAAGGGCACTTGAATCAATACTTGATTTATCTATATTTAGTTTTAGTATGTTTTGATAGTATAAGTGATCACTTAAGATTTCCAAACCTCCATTATCTAGTATGTAATCTAATTTAACTTCTAGATCTGTTTTTTTCTGGATAACCACCTAAATCTTGGTGGTTTGATCAAAGAGTAACATGATAGTAATCGATATATTTGTACAAATTGTCTAGGATCTGGATGTTGGTTTGACCCACATGCTTGCCACACAATACCGAAGAAATGCTTTACAAAAATAAAACAATAAATAATAACTAAATATAATAATGTATAAAATCAAATATTGGTATGAGGTTATCCTTACAGATATTAACTTACCTCTAGGTTATCTTGATTTATTCTTTTTGTCATAAGATATAATATAACACATATTTTCACTTAGATAATCAATTACTCTAATGTACTTTTTACAGTAAACGGTTAATCCTTTTTTACATTGGCTTGTAAAACAATACTTTTTGACTTGGCTTAATTGTTCTCATTTCTCCAAGTAGCAAATAAAGTCTCCGAGAACCTAAACAGTGACCAAACAAATTTATTATATTGCTGACCTCAAAGTTGTTATTTTTTTAAACATAATTAATTGCTATGCTAATTTGAATTGCTTTGCGGGTTGTATTTCTCTGTATTAGAATTCATTGCATCAACTAAACTATCAATTTTTCTAATAAAAATTATATATAAAAATTTTTTCATCTCTATCCATTAATTTTTACATTCAGTCAGCTACTGTTTTACTGAAAAACTAATTTATAAAATAATTAATATGTAATATATCTTATTATTTAATATATACCAAAATTTTATTTCATCAACTTTCTCAGTCTTGTCATAATTATTACTTACCATCATAGCCATTTTAACATTCATCTTTTGATAATGTCGTGGATGCAGATGATCATTACTTAAATTATAACATAATTTCATAATATGGTTTAACTCATCATCATCAACTAAATACTTACAATGATCTAATTTTACTAATCCATCAGGCGTCTAAACATAATGAATATAATACGTATTATCTAATTGTACTTTATTTGTTGGTATGGTTTGAGAAAATAATTGCTCAAAATAATACGTATTTATGCAAAATCATTTTAAAACTCACTGAGACCTTTTAGTACATACATGATACATTTAACTTACCAACTAAGTGTTATTTTTCAAGACTATTGTAAATATAGTTTTTACCAAGTGATGAAAGTGTGATGTAAACATGCCTGGATTTGTAGAAAGTGGCACGGTATGCTATATAATTTAAAGGTCAAATAACAAAAAATTATGTGGACAATGTTTGCCCCCCCCCCAACACAATATTACATTAATATTAATAAATTAATAAGGTAATGCATAAAAAAAACTGCTCAACCTGATTTACCTATTGTCTGAACGGCTACTTAGATTTATTCTGTATGATTGTTATGAATATTTTATAAATAATAGATCTAACTACAACTTTATTAGAGTATTGTTACTTTTGCCTTCATAATTCACATTCATTTGAAGGGGAGTAATTAAGGCACATTTATACCGATAGGGAAAAATATATTTTAAGGCAAGGGATGCTATACCATCCCAGCATCTCAGCTCATTTCAAACATTAACTATCAACTGGGCCAAAAATAAGTAACAAAAACTATGCAAATGACAATCGAAAAAAAACAGCGTTTGACATGCCTGCTTTAGGCCAAAAGTATTAAATATAAAAGTGAATCTATCCACATGTTCATTAGTTAAATATTTATTTCAACATGCATACAAAACTGAGATCAATTAAAAAAACAAAACAAAAAAGCAATTGAAAGGATGAAAAATTAGAATGAATAATAAAAAAAAAATAACGCATTTCTTATGGAATAAACGGTAATACCCATTTGTCTTGAACTACACTCGTTATCATTGTTGGCCTGCCACATTATTATGTTAATGGCATAGAAAATATATTAGTTCTTGTCATTGATTATTTTCAATTTTGTAATATTGTGTTATCATATATTTTTCTATTTGATAGGACCTGGTACTAAGGCACTGTAGAGATCTTTATAGGGCCCTACTGGTACGTTCATAAATCATAATGTTTCTCCTATTTTCCTGCATGTCTAGAACTTCGTTGTGCTGTTTGGTCATGTGATCGAATATATCTGATTGAATATGGACTCACTTTAGATTTTGGTTTAAGACTAGTTATGGGATTGTTGTGCATACTTTATGTTATACTCGGATTAGCTATTTCAAAGTTTTCTACATTAGTCTGTCAAGTACTTTCTAATGGAGTTGTTATTGTGCTTGACACTTGTTGCCTTCAGGGTGAATAGCAATATTATAGGGAGAGACTTCATGTTTATCAATTATCATTGATGGGACTCACAACATTATAATACATTGATTTCTTTTTTGCACCTTCTGTTTTATTTGCACTATATTTAAAACCAATGTATTTATTACCGAGTTCCTATACTTTTTATCAGCTTCCTTTTCATTTGCAACCACTTTATAACCAAACTTATGTAATTCAACACTAAATTCTTATTTCTTGCCTAACTTTATTCTATGGCGTCCTTTTATCTTTCAATTTTTGTCAATAAAGCTCAGTAGTCACCATTTCAATAAATTGTTCACTTGGAAAAAAAAAAATTCTAAATTAAATAAAAAAAGAATAAAACACTGGTCAATATAGTAGTAACTAGTAATAACTATCAACTGAGGATCAGAAATGTTTAGGTTAAAAATTCTTTATTGTTAGGTATCTGTTATTAACTTTTCTTTGGAATAATAAGAGAACTGATCATTTTAATTTTATATTTAATAGTTTATTTAACAATGAATTAAACTTTAAATGTTTGTCTAATAAATGATTAAACCAATGTAATTATTTTAATTAAGCCACACTATTCTTATTATGATAGCAGACACAAAAGAGCATAAATTTCAACAGAATACTTGAGGCCAATTATAAAGTGTCATGGGTGGGAACAAAATCGTTTTAAAATAATCATACTTACTTTTATAGTTGTATAAATGCTTAAATGTTATATAACATCAATTGACATATTATAATATTGTGAATAATAATAAATTTGTAAGAAAAAAATAACACTTGTATAGGCATATCTATCAAATATTTTGGATTCCACTTTTTTTCTGCTGAAGAAAATATACTTATTTACAAATATATTTTATTATAGTAGGGATTATTTTATATTCTTTATGCGCTGTTTGTTAATAATATAATATGATTCTAAATTTCTAACAATTTACCAGTTAAATTAGCTCTAAATCTTTTTAAAAGAGGCACCACCGTTTGATTATTTTGAATTGAGATAATCTACCTTGTAGTAAGTATAACAAATTTAAAATAATAATTTAGAAAATAGAAATGTCAAATAATGGTTGTAAAAACAGCTTTTTTAAAAATTAAACTATTAAAGTATATGAAAATGTTAATTAAAAATAAATCATTATTGATATCTTGAAATGAATATTTTATTGTGTTAAAATATTATACTATTGTCATTAAAAAATATTAATACATTACTTATACATAATATTAATAAAAAAAATTGAATGAAAATATATTGTGTTTATGTTGTTGTTGTACTGGTTAATCCTCCTCGATAGGTTCCAATACACGTCCAACTGTAAGACAAAAATAAAAATTATTAAAAATCTCCAACTTCATAAGTTTAGGTAAAGGTTTAAGTGCATTCATTGTTGCGGTTAGGAAGAATGGATAGTGGAGGTTTTTGATCATTATTTACCGAAACCCTCTTGTTTCCATTTAAAGTCAATTTATTTTAATCAATCTAAATATGAAAAATTAGTTGTCATAGATATCACCATATTATATTGATTTAAATTTGAGGAAATATTACATAGTATTAATAGATACTTACGTAGTTCAAAATAATATCCAAGGTAATCAACCTCCTCTATAGGACTTATAACTGGCGAATCAGTAAATATTGTTCTGTAATTTATAAAACATATTAATTTATTGCCAAAATAAATCAAGTCAATAATTTGAAAAGAAGATTATCAGTAAGTTATTATTCCAAGTATCAATTTAAAGTTTAAAAATAAGATGACAATTTTTTTTAAACAACAAATGTCAAATTATTTTAATCTATCTGAGTATAAAAAAAATAGATAAAAATGATATACCTATTTCTTTTGTTTTTTTTAACCCAATTTATATATTTAATTAGTCAAATATATACGATAACCAAAAAATACAATGTTAACAACAGTTTTGAAAATGTGTACACAGATTTCAATGTGAGTATTTATTGTTTAATTGTGATACTTAAAAAAATAATTATTAAACTTGAAATTTAACTTTAGGATTTATTAACTAATTCTAATTCCATCTAAATAATATCAAGCAACATTTATTATTATATTGATTTATATTTCAACAGAGTATCTAGTAAAACATTTAACGATGATATTAAAGAAAAATTTTTAAAAATGTATGGATACCATATTCGTTTACCAACTTGTAAGTACAAGCATGTTAGTTTTATTAAATAGTTGATTTAAGTTCCACATTAGTTATATCTAATGATAATCATCAATCACACGATCATTACAATTTTAAATTTAATTACAAATTACTTACTCTTCGGCTAAAGGACGACAATAGTTCATTTTAATGTAATTCCTAGAACAATGTCTACTACAACATTCTTCGGTGATCCGTTTTTGCATTATATGTCCACTACCTGTAAATACAGGTAAATGATTTTTCTTGTTAAATATAGATATTTAATAAACCTATGTAAATAATATAATATATAATGAGTTTACTTGATTATTGGATAATAATATTTACACCATTTTTTAAATCATAGTTTATTATAAAATAATATAAATTAAATATATTTTATAACTAATAATAAAAATATATAACAATTATTAAATTAATATTTATCCTTATATCATAATAGATTCTATAGAGAAATTATACTAACCATTGGGGTCATAGTAATCACCCCCACATAGAATGTCAAGCTCTCGAGTTAGATGCTGGCCACAAAACTGTTGCATCCGATTCATGTAATGCTCATTGTGGTGCAACGGATGCAAGGGTGTCCCTATGACAATGTTCAAATATACGATTAGGATACTGGTGGTTATTATTGTTGTCTTCATTTTTATCTGAAACATAGAAAACATAATATGGATTATAAGTAGACATGTATAACTAAAATTAAATTAAAATAATTTTTAAGTATTGCTCTTGTGTGTTAAACTATAAAAGAAATTGTTTGGTTATTTCAATGTCACCAATAATTTTTAATCATATCACATCTTGATAGTAGTTCGCGATTTTTTGAATATTCATAATCAATCAATAGTATTAACACTCAAAACTGTGCGATACAAATGTATTTATAATTTATTAATTGATCTTAGTTACAAATAAATGCATTAAGATGGTCATAAAATGTACTTGTAAAAACTAAAATTATGGATAATTTTAAAATTCTTTTGACATAATTTATAAAGGTACTTCAATTATTATATACATTTTCTTAAGATTTAATTTAAATAACTACTTTATATTTTTTGATAGAAAATTTATCATAGAAATCCTTATTATTAATATAATATGATGATACATAAATATATGAAAATAATATTATAAATAAAAACATTAATATAATAATAATAATAATATAATTTATAATTATTTTTTATAACTAGTATGATATATTTTTTCTAAAATATATAAATATATTTATTAATATATGTGATAGGGCTTAAACACTCCTTAACAAGTCTTTTAATGTTCTCAAAATTTGTGAAATAAAGTAAAGTAGTTGACATACCTAATGAACCTATCTACAAATGCTAAATCTAGCATACCTATTCTGTATGATGCTTAAAAAAATTATAAAAACAATAAGTGACCGACAAAATAATAAAATATATTATGCTGATAGTATCATAAATTCATAACTACAGTAATATGGTATAATAGTATTATTTTAGTAACATACTTGTGTAGAGAACACTTCCCGTGAACAATATAACTGATGAGTGCAGATGGTGATGGCTCGGTGTATTGTGAAGAGAGAGTGATTGTTGTGATTGTACTAAGACCGGAGCTAAACTGAAATGTGATCGTTTGGTGTATGACACAGCTCACGGTATTTATCAGTTTGAATAATGATTGTTATAGGTTGAGAAGATTTAGGAGTGGGGATTGGTATGGCCAATTGCGTATTTTTCAAATGCGTATTTAATGTAGAATCACAGAATAACCAGAATGGACACTTTTTCAATTTAACACGAGTTCTTATGGGGTACAGATTTGTTACACCTGTTGGAATATCAGTATGGCCTGTGGAAAGATATTTCTGGTATTCAGTGGTAGAATGTATTTATGTATATATATGTATATCAGTGGCGGCTCGTGGTGTTCAATGTAGGTGGTGTGCAATTATTTCAAAAGTTGATTAAACAAAAAAAAAATCAGTTCAAAATATAAATGTAATTAGTAAAATATTTAATAGCATTTTTAATTTTTATTTGTGCGACCGCTTGACGAGTGTGCAGTAGGAGCTGCACACCAAAGTCACAAATAATTGCCGTTTCCCCCACTCGATAACTAAACATATTTTATACTGACGGGCGGTGTTCAGACTGAGCTGCACACCAATTGATGTGTTGATACATTGTATATACTTTGTTAGTCATTATCGATCTCATTCTGTCCCTATAACAAAAGTAACTAAATTATACAAGTATAAAATCTATCAAGTGAAATAAAGTTAATAATTAAATGTTCTTAACATAGCGCCTACATCCCCTCCCCTTGGATACGCCACTGATATGTATGTAGTATTAGTACTTTAAGTGTTCAAAATAATTGATTTTAAGCATTCAAATTATTTACCAATTTTTTTAAGAATTTTAATAAAATCTGATATTGAATACTTTTCATGTTTCTTTTGAGATTCGAGAATCTATTAAAAATACATATATATGTAATTCATATAAACACATACACATATTATATACCACCCACTGAGGGTGAGTTTTTAAATATTGCTTATAGGTACTGGCGCCGAAAAGATTTACGAGTATGTTTAAAACACGTATATCCTGGCATTACAACAAAACATTATTTATCATGATATGGCCTATCCATCGCCATACATTTGTGTATTCATTTCCTACTGGCACAAATTACAATTTTTGAAGGTAGGTACAAGATGGCACAGATTACAATACCATAATGCCCTTTTATTTAGTTTTATGTGGCGCAAACTATAACCTTAAAAAGTGGCGCAAATTACAGAAATATATTTTCTCTCACGCTAAAAATGACCGCACACGAAGATAATCCATACACAATAACTATACATATTATAATAAGGACGAACTAAAACCCATCCAACTTAAATCGGTACATTTATAATAAACTTATACGAAATCTTACAATGGAGAACTAACAAAACATGAATTGTATATAATATAATATATAATATATAATGTAGGAAATAAGAATACTGCTGTAAGTACATCATTATTTAATGTTCGAAAGCGTTAAATCTGGTCCCTGTATCGTATGGCCGTATTTGAAATAATATAAAGAGTTTATATTTAATATTCCAGATTTGATTGCAACAACAATAAACTTAATATTGGCCATGACTTGATAAAAAAAATTCAATGAAGCCATTGCAATAATATGTCTGTGGGCTGTGGCCACTTGGCATTTGAATACCCGAAGAAATTAAATCGGTAGTTTTCTGTATACAAATTAATAAATACAGATTATTTATGTATTTTTTTTTTATTTGAAAACGTACCCGGGAAATATCAACATTTTTTAATAATTCGAGTATGGTAAATTTTAAGTACTAAATATTTGTAAAAACATTAGTAGGTATTTCATAATAATGAGTGTTACATAAAAAAAATCACCATTATCTACATATTTAGATTCATTATTTATATGTAGATATGAATTTTATATTTTTATTTAGAATGTTATACTCGTAGAGTTGTAGCATATATATTGACAAAACTGGGGTTATAATATTGTATACACGAATATACGATATATTGGCACAAACCAGTTGGCAGCTGCGTCGACAGACAATATATTGAGTGTGTATATGTATATACTATACATTCAGTCACCGCCCACCAGCTAACATTTTTCAATACATATTATTGAACAACAATTTTGATACCCAAACTCATTTCACCTGCCACTGACATTCCAGGACGAAGGTTAGGGAAGCCAAATACATGTTTTATGTATATATATATATATATATTATAGTATTTCTATAGAAAATAAAGCCTGGTACAATATATTACGTCTTAAATTTAGAAAATATAGAATTACCTTAGTTACCACATTTAAACAATGTTATGTCATTTAATAATATACATAATTTTAAATGAATATTATTTCATTGTATGCGTTGATCGAATGTAACTCCTAAATATTTTATATTTTTAAATAACACTGTTTATGAATAGAAATTTGCAAAATGGATTTATATTATATTTGGGCTATTAAAACAGAGATATTTGAAGATGTATTTATTGAATTTGAAAAGGTTAAAAATACAGTTTTACTATTATTTAATGTTTAGTTACTGGTTATAAACCGTTTGGTTTATAATTTTTTTAAAGAGTATTTGGCTAAATTTATTACTGAATATCTGAATCCAATGTATTAGATTTATTTCCTCTTGTACAGTGATTGGCCATTAAAGACAAATATTTACAACACAATATTTTCTCACAGTTACAATATTTACATTAAAATAATCTTTATTTATAAGAATGTGAACTGCCTTTTATACAAATAAACTATATATGTTTAAATTATCATATTTTAATCAAACACTCTTATTAACTATTAAATTAAAGAGGTAGCATTAGAAATACCACGACTAAAAATGTAAATAACATATTATGTTATATGTACAAAGGGTACTTTCCTGTTATACGAGACTACGATTATTTCGCGACTACTTCCGTTACATAAAACTACCACGGTTGTTTTGTGAAACCTATGTGAAACCCTAATGCACCTGCATATTTAATTCTTTGATATTTTTTTAATCAGTAGGTATTGTTGGGACGGCTATATTCGAATTATATAATATATAAAAAAAGGATTTAAATATCCAGTAATCATTTGTAATGTAGGTATATGTATTACACAACCACGCTACATCAGTACGGGTCACTAAAAACAATAAAATAATAATTATAATGAATACAAAAATAATAGTGGTAAAAAATGGTAAATCCACAAATAAAAAATGATGGCCACATTTACGAATTATATATAAAAAAAATGTAATAATATTAGTGTCGTATAATCATTTTAGATGATTTTACATCAAAAAACATTTGTATCATAAATTGTTCTCTATTTTGAATATCGACGTGTTAAAATGGCTGTAACATACATTTTGAATCACGCTGTATATATATATAATAGATAATATAATAATTGTGAAATGCTACGCTAGAACGCAGCGCGTGGATATCGTACAGCTAATTGTGGTAGTCGCGATAAAGTAGGTAGTAGTCTCGTATAACAGGAAAGTACCATTTTGGTAGTCTTAAATAATTGGATTGTGATGACTCTGTGTGCACCTGAAAATAAAAAAAGGAATAATGATAGAAAAAACTCATTATAATTAAAAATTATAGGTATTTTTTAGTTCCATCAAAAGATCTATATGAAATAACTTATCAGGTATCTAAATTGACTTGGTACTTGTAATTTTATGAAGATACAGCAGATAAAGTTTATTGTTTTTTTTTTAATATAATAATTGTATAATTGGTTTTTTGCAGAAATAATTACCTTGGAATGTTAGTAGTATTTGGGCGGAAAAGTTGTGTCGAAAATATTACATAAAATCGAGAAGTGTCAATGTGTACATTTTAGCCCCCCGTGACACTCACTTTTTATTGTCGAATCATATAGAAGCGACCCCTGGGAGTTTTTTACTCTCCAAGAGGAGAGTCGAAAAATCAATACTTACCGAGAAATTATTAATTTATGTTTTTTATACATTTCGAGGTTAGGTTTTTAAAAATTATATCTTGGTTATTTGCGATGAAGTCGGGATAACAATTGATAAATGATAAGAGGTTTGCCGTTAATTGATTTTGCCCTTGTGATACGAGTCTTAGTCTTATGTTTTTTTAAATTTTTATGAATTATTATTATAATAATGTTTGAGGTATAAAATGTAAAAATCGAGGAATATTTCTTTGTCATTTGGTGAGTAATCATCGCAGACCATTTCCTCTTATAAATTACACAAAAAAATATTGATATACAAGCCTATAAAAGTAATTTGAAGATACTGTACTTACCAATAAATTGTACATGCTTTTTTGTGATTGAATGTTTATGTTACATCAAGAAAACCAATAAATGCAATTAGTTTATATGTTAGTATGTTGAGTATTAATATTAATTGTTTTTTCAGATTTATCACAGAAATAATACGCAAATTCCTAATCACCTATAGTAAACAACGCTACGTGAGTTTTTCCTGTTAACCATAACAGATAATTGTAATAAATCACGCCACGCGCGTGAACCAAACAATTTGTGTTGAAATTCTTTGGTGTGCCCTATCCAAAGTACATATTAGCCATAACTGGCTCGGAAGCAACAACAACTAGACACGCCGAAGCCTAGTCAATTGACTCCCCGCAGAGGATCAACACCTCCAGTCATCGAAAAGAAATAATGAGTGACCAAGAACAAGCCAGCAAGTGGCAGAAGGTGGCAGACCTCATCGGTCAGCTTGGGTTACTGTCCAAAGAACCAAGACAACTACTAACCGACTGTGTTGACCGGATGACGACACATCAGCTGTTACAGGACCCTGTACATGCTGCAATCTACTACCGGGGCTGGGATGACCGCACCACCGACATCCAGCAGATGTTGAGGACCCAGCCATCAACCAGACCACTACAGCCGCACCCGCCAAAGCCAGTCAACCAACCAATCCAAACTGTGACGTCCGTAACGCCCAGGGAGCCGACAACGGTATTCGGACTGTCAGGGACAGCCCCACCACCGATGGTGAGGAAGAAGATGAAGGCACAGCTAGCGCGTCAAAAACGCAGGTTCCAGCAAATAAAAAAGAAGATAAATGCTAGGATGCTTATTACCAGCCAGCAATCGCAGCTAGCAAAGCTCCCTAAACCGACTTAGGATTCATATATTTGTACAAAATGTCAAGAATCTGAATAAATTTTAGCATCATGATAAATATTATACTCTATAATTGGTAAATTAGTATACATTTTATTAGATTTATCTTCATTTAATTCTGGTGTAATTGTTTCATTTAATCTCTGTTGATAATATTAAAAATTTAGCTAAGCATCAAAACACTAAAAAAAAATAAATTATTTTGTAATATGGTAATACCTACTTACCATGTTAGAATAAGTTTTATTTTTCTTGTAATCAGATTGAAAAAATTATAACCACTGTATTTTATCTTTTATTGGTTGCTGTGTACTTAACCTTAGCTATTTTGACATAATCACAATACTGAGCATCATTATTTGACAGATGTAAAAGCTTAGCGAATTCTTTTAATTTTTGATATGTATTAGTCATGCTTAAAATTTACCAAGTAAAATACTATTATTTAAAAAAGTATTTTTTCCAACTTTAAATTCTACTGAGACAATAAAATGCATTTTAGTGTAGGTATAACTATAATCACATAATATGTTTTATATTTTTTACATTATTATCTTCATGATTGGTTATTTTAATGTCAAGAAGTCTATTAATTATTTCTCCACCACCTAAATCTTGGTGGTTTGATCAAAGAGTAACATGATAGTAATCGATATATTTGTACAAATTGTCTAGGATCTGGATGTTGGTTTGACCCACATGCTTGCCACACAATACCGAAGAAATGCTTTACAAAAATAAAACAATAAATAATAACTAAATATAATAATGTATAAAATCAAATATTGGTATGAGGTTATCCTTACAGATATTAACTTACCTCTAGGTTATCTTGATTTATTCTTTTTGTCATAAGATATAATATAACACATATTTTCACTTAGATAATCAATTACTCTAATGTACTTTTTACAGTAAACGGTTAATCCTTTTTTACATTGGCTTGTAAAACAATACTTTTTGACTTGGCTTAATTGTTCTCATTTCTCCAAGTAGCAAATAGTCTCCGAGAACCTAAACAGTGACCAAACAAATTTATTATATTGCTGACCAAAATAGTTTTTACCAAGTGATGAAAGTCTGATGTAAACATGCCTGGATTTGTAGAAAGTGGCACGGTATGCTATATAATTTAAAGGTCAAATAACAAAAAATTATGTGGACAATTTTTTGCCACCCCCCCCCCCCCCAACACAATATTACATTGTGTTAATAATAAATTAATAAGGTAATGTATAAAAAAAACTGCTCAAACTGATTTACCTATTGTCTGAACGGCTACTTAGATTTATTCTGTATGATTGTTATTAATATTTTATAAATAATAGATCTACCTACAACTTTATTAGAGTATTGTTACTTTCGCCTTCATAATTCACATTCATTTGAAGGGGAGTAATTAAGGCACATTTATACCGATAGGGAAAAATATATTTTAAGGCAGTGGTGGCCAAACTTTTTTTAACTCGGGCCATAAAAAAAAAAAAATTTTACCGCGGGCCAAAATTAAATCAGCTTCAATTTCAAAAATTATTTTTAAATAAATTATTAAAACACATATAAAAATAAATATAAACTATACAAAATATCGTTTTATATTTACAAAACATATTTTAAAATGTATTAATTTGTTAATGTGAACTGCGAGCTTGTTTCTGTTGACAGAGGAAATTAATATTAGGTTCTAATTTGGTAGAATTTACTCGGAGAACGAGCACAGTAATATAACTATAATACTACTATCGTATGAAAATAAGATAAGATACGGTAATGCTATTTATATTATTAAATGACATTGTAACAACAAAAACGCTACGATATGGCGATACGGGATTAAATATGAAGAATGTATACTTAAATTTTTTTTTACGTAAATGTAAAATATTATATTTCTTTAGCGGGCCAGATATTAAATGATGGCGGGCCGTAGTTGGCCACCACTGTTTTAAGGCAAGGGATGCTATACCATCCCAGCATCTCAGCTCATTTCAAACATTAACTATCAACTGGGCCAAAAATAAGTAACAAAAACTATGCAAATGACAATCGAAAAAAAACGGCGTTTGACATGCCTGCTTAAGGCCAAAAGTATTCAATATAAAAGTGAATCTATCCACATGTTCATTAGTTAAATATTTATTTCAACAGCTCAGTAGTCACCATTTCAATAAATTGTTCACTTGGTAAAAAAAAAAAAATTCTAAATTAAATAAAAAAAGACTTACTTACTTTTATACAGTTATATAAATGATTGAATGTTATATAACATCAATTGACATATTATAAAATTGTGAATAATAATAAATTTGTAAGAAAAAAATAACACAGGTATAGACATATCTATCAAATATTTTGGATTCCACTTTTTTTCTGCTGAAGAAAATATACTTATTTACAAATATATTTTATTATAGTAGGGATTATTTTATATTCTTTATGCGCTGTTTGTTAATAATATTATATGATTCTAAATTTCTAACAATTTACCAGTTAAATTAGCTCTAAATCTTTTTAAAAGAGGCACCACCGTTTGATTATTTTGAATTGAGATAATCTACCTTGTAGTAAGTATAACAAATTTAAAAAAATAATTTAAAAATAGAAATGTCAAATAATGGTTGTAAAAATAGCTATTTTAAAAATTAAACTATTAAATTATATGAAAATGTTAATTAAAAATAAATCATTATTGATATCTTGAAATGAATATTTTATTGTGTTAAAATATTATACTATTGTTATTAAAAAATATAAATACATTACTACATATACTAATATTATTAAAAAAAATTGAATGAATGTACATATTGTGTTTTTGTTGTTGTTGTCAATCGTTAATTGGTGTACTGGTGATCTCCACGATAGGCTCTAATATACGTCCAACTGCAAAACATCGATAAAAATTATTAAAAATCTTCCACTTCATGGGTGTAGGTATATTCATTGTTGCGATTTAAATTTGAGGAAATATTACATAGTATTAGTAGATACTTACGTAATTCAAAATAATGTCCAAGGTAATCAACCTCCTCTGTTGGATTTAGATCTGGGGAATCAGTATATATCTTTCTGTAATTTATGAAACATTTAATTAATTGCCAAAAAAAAATCAAGTCAATAATTTGAAAAGAAGCCACTCAAATTTAAGTATTTTTCATAACAGTAGTTAGGAGGATTGAACTTTACTATTATAAAATTTACTACTTTGATCTTTTAAAATAAATACATTATTATTGGTTAGTTATTATACCAACTATCAATTTTAAGTTTCAAAATAAGTTGAAATTTTTTTTTTTTAAAACAAATGTCAAATTGTTTCAATAAACGTTTAACGATGATATTAAAGAAAACGTTTTAAAAATATATGGATACCAAATTCGTTTACTAACTTGCAAGTACAAGCATGTTAGTTTTATTGAGTAGTTGATGTAAGTTCCAAATTAGTGATATCTAATGATAATCATTAATCACACGATCATAACAATTTTAAATTTAATTACAAATTACTTACTCTTCGGCTAAAGGACGACAATAGTTCATTTTTATGTGATTTCTAGAACATTGTCTACTGCAACATTCTTCGGTGATCTTTTTTTGCATTTGATGTCCACTACCTGTAGGAACTGTTAAATGATTATTATTTTTAAATATAGATATTGAATAAACCTATGTAAATAATATAATATATGATGAGTTTACTTGATTATTGGATTACCAAGTAATATAATATACACAAATACATAATTCTTTTAATCACAGCTTATTGTAAAATAATATGAATTAAATATATTTTATAGCTAATAATAAAAATAAATATCATAATAGATTCTATAGAGAAATTATATTAACCATTGACGTCATAGTAATCACCCCCACATAAAATGTCAAGCTCTCGAGTTAGATGCTGGCCACAAAACTGTTGCATCCGATTCATATAATGCTCGTTACGGTGCAACGGATGCAAGGGTGACCCCATAACAATGTTCAAACATACGATTAGGATAATAGTGGTTATAATTGATGTCTTCATTTTTATCTGAAACATAGAAAACATAATATGGATTATAAGTAGACATGTATAACTACAATTAAATTAAAATAATTTTTAAGTATTGCTCTTGTGTGTTAATGCATTTAATCGTAACTAAGATCAATTAATAAATTATAAATACATTTGTATCGCACAGTTTTGAGTGTTAACACTATTGATTGGTTATGAATATTCTAAAAATCGCTAACTGTTATCAAGATGTAATATGATCAAAAATTGGTTAAATTAAATATTATTGGTGTCATAGAAAAAACCAAACGATTTCTTTTATAGTTTAAGATGTTCATAAAATGTACTTGTGAAAAATAAAATTATGGATAATTTTGAAATTCTTTTGTCATAATTTATAAAGGTATTTAATTATTATATACATTTTTTTAACATTTAATTTAAATACCTGCTTTATATTTTTTGATAGAAAATTTATCATAGAATTCCTTATTAATAATATAATATATAAATATATGTGATTAGGTTTAAACACTATCTAAATAAGTCTTTTAATGTTTTCAAAATTTGTGAAATAAAGTATAGTAGTTGATATACCTAATGAACCTATCTACAAATGCTAAATCTAGCATACCTATTCTGTATGATGTTTAAAAAAATTATACTAACAATAATAGTGATCGATAAAAGAATAAAATATATTATGCTGATAGTATCATTATTGTAACATACTTGTGCTGAGAACACTTTTCGGGAACAATGTAACTGATGGTGATGGCTCAGTGTATCGTGAAGAGACAGTGGTTAGTGCATAGACTGGACTACTGGAGCTAAACTGAATTGTGATCGTTTCACGTTTGAGGTATGGAACAGGCCGCCGTATTTATCAGTTTGAATATTGATCGTTATATGTTGAGAAGATTTAGTAGTGGGGATCGGTATGGCTAATCAGTGAACAACGGAACCTTAAAACGTTATCTTCGGTAGAAGGTTCCTACGGGCGTATATCGATTGCGTCTAAATGACCTGTAAGAAATCTATCGATTCCGTTGCATAACAGCTCCACTGAATTGTTTTATTAGCAATGTAATATTGTTATAAGTAAACTAAAAATTAATTTTATATTAATGTAAGCATTTTGCATTTTGTTATTATTAAAATAAATAATTTTCAATTATTCAGCGGATTGATAATAAAATGAAATAAAAAAGTACGGCGTAATTGATAGCCGACGGAATCAATATAGACAAATAACGGGCGGAATTTATTGATATTAAAACGGCGGAATCGATAAAACCCCAAAACCGTTTCTACCTATATTCTATTTCTATAGCCGAAATGAAAATATGAAATTATATCTTTCAAATGCCTACCTATTTAACGTAGATTAACGATTAACGAATATGTACATTGTACATAATATATACTTTGTTAGTCATTACTCATTATGAATTTCATTCTGTACCTATGTCCTATAACATAACTAAACAATACAGGTATAAAATGTAGCAATTAGTGAAATAAAGAATAAAGGTGAATTAAATGTTCTTAACATTTCAAAAAAAATAATATTTTAATTTTTTTTACCTAAAAAATTGCTCTTTTTATTAACGAAGTAATGCTTCTCCATTGCTATTTTATTTGTAAGCAATAATAAAATAAATAATGCTAATTATTAAGCTTGAAACATTATCTACATATTCGTAAATCATTACTATATTATTGTTTATGATGACAGAAGATTTTGATAGTAATCATTAATCCATAAGCGCAATTTGTGTGGGGGGGCTAAGCCCCTAAAAATCAATCATAGCCCCCCCCAAAATGGTTTGTATGTATCCCTTTCCACCTTAGAGTATACCTTTATATATTTCAGGGCAGTGGCGCAACTAGGGGGGGGGTTAAGGGGTTATGACCCCGCCCGAAATTTTTCCGAGGCTTAGTGTTATGTTTTTTAGCCGCCGTAGTTAAAAACACATAAAAAGGAGTAAAATAAAAGAGGCAGTCTACGACAATTAATCCGCTAGTGCTCATCAACAATATTGCTCTATATTACCATTGTTCTGTGATATTACTCTATGCGCCGGACCCGGCCGGTTGGTGACGGGGTACGGTCAATGTTATACATAATTTGTTTCACTGAAAATGGTCACACTATAAAATGAGGCATTGGTAGCGTCAATATTTATCGATACGGCGCGGTGCCTTTATGATACTCTATGTAATATACCATTCATCACGTCAGATAAAATCGAATTTGATAACAATATTATGATCTCGAATCTCGATTAAAACTGAGTACACCGTGTAGTCAGTACGAAAATTAAAACTATTTTATATCCATTGTTCATTGTTTAGTTAAAGGTAAATTATCACAATCATAATAATTTATACAAATGGCAAAACGAAAAATAAATGATTTTTTCTTTACAAAAACTCCAAAAATCATCAAAGAAACTACCAGTAATAGTGTTACATCACCATTCAAAGAAGATGAGTGTGTAGTAGAAAATAGTTCTGTTTCAATGATGGTAAGTAATGTTTAAATTTAAAAAAAAATTTAATGTATAATTTCTCTTATAGTCTTATCTGCTTATGACTTTAAAATAATTATGAACAGTCCAGCATGTAGGCATGCAGCCAATAATATTTTTCAAAGTAGATGATAAATATATTACATTTTTTTTTTTAATTATGATTGCTTGAATTTTAAAGTACCCTAATATTTGCTAATTATTATTTATTGCTTTGCTTCAAACTAGCCAAGCACTTGTGATGTTGTTAATGCAGTTGAAAAAAATATAGAAAATGACATATCATTTTATGTTGGAAAGAAAGTGTGTATAGTATAATAATGAGTTTTTTGTTTATTGCTTATTAGTACTTATTAAGCTTTTGGTGCTTTTTATTTTAGTTGTCTGAAGATGAAAAAATTACAGCATTGGCAAAGCTTAAGCATCCCACTCCAGACTATATTTTTCCTAAAACTGGAAAAAGAAATCTGAAATGTCAAATTGCATGGTTTTTTCAATTTAAATGGCTTCATTATTCATTTGAGCAAAATGGTGTGTACTGTAAAACTTGTGTATTTTTCAGTCCAAATGATGGTGTAGGTAAAGGAGGACATCAGAATCTAGGAAAATTAGTATTAGAAAAATTTGACAACTGGAAGAAGGCGTTAGGTGATAAAGGATACTTCAAACTTCATTCAGAAAGTAATTATCATAAAACATGTCAATATCGTTATGATCATTTTTTGGCAGTCAAATCGAAAAATGTTGATTCAATAAATATTCAAATTAACACTATGCTTAAAAAAGAAATTGAAGCAAACCGGTTAAAGGTTATTCCAATAGTAAAAACAGTTATATTTTGTGGAAGGCAAGGTATAGCCTTAAGAGGCCATAGGGACAGCGAAATGTTATTAAATGCTAATGAGAATATTAATGAGCCTGAATGTAACGATGGAAATTTTAGACAGTTACTTCGGTTTCGAATAGATGCTGGAGATGAATATTTAAAGAGTCATTTAACTTCTTGCGCAAAAAATGCAACATATCTGAGCTGGAAAATACAAAATGAGATACTTTCTGCTTGTAATAATCTTATTTTACAAAATCTTGTATGTGCTGTAAACAAAGCCAAAGGGTTTTCTGTATTGGCTGATGAGACCAGTGACATCTCCAATAAAGAACAGCTCACCATTTGTGTGCGTTATGTTAATTTAGAACAAAAAAAAATTAGAGAAGATTTTTTACAATTTGTGGAAGTTACTGATGTAAGTGGCAAAGCATTAGCACAAACTATACTTCAAAATCTTGAGATCATGGGACTCGAACTGAAATACTTAATTGGACAAGGGTATGATGGAGCGGCGGCTATGTCCGGGAAATTTAATGGAACACAAAAACATATCAATGATAAATATCCAATGGCTTTATATATCCACTGTGGAGCACATTGTTTAAACTTGGCTATTTCGTTTAGTTGTAATGTAACTGATATTCGAAACTGTATGGGCACAATGCAAGCTATATGTAACTTTTTTGGCTATCCTAAAAGACAAAATGTACTCAAAATATCAATTCAGAATGAACTACATGAATCAAAATTGAAAAAACTAAAAAAGTTTTGCCCTACAAGGTGGGTTGAGCGACATGACGCTGTACTTGTGTTTCATGAACTTCAACCAGCAGTTGTGGATGCACTTAATGAAATATCTACTTGGAAAGATAATGAGACTTCTGCTTTAGCTAACCAACTTAGTTCCTCCATCCATCAATTAAGGTTTCAAGTAGCCTTATTGATATTAGTAAAAGTATTTTCAATAAGTGCTCCTTTGAGCAAATTTCTTCAAACTGAAAACTTAGATTTAGAATCTGCTCTAGAATTTGCTGATATGACTCAATCAACTATAAAACAAATCCGTGATAACGCTAATGCTGAGTTTGAAAAAATATTTAAAGAAGTAGAGGATGTCTGTAGTAGTTTTGATATAACTGTTAGTGTTCCAAGAACAACAAGTCGACAAAAAAATAGGAGTAATGTTATGAATAATAATCCAATAGAATATTATAGAATCTCAACATTCATCCCATTTCTTGATAATTTTCTTGAACAACTACACGGACGATTTCTTGAACATAGGGCCAAACTAAAAAATTTCAACTGCTTATTACCTAAGACCAGCAAACAAATATCTGAAGAAACATTTGAGGACTTCAAAATTCTGTTCAATTTTTATACTGATATATTAAGTGACAGCATCAATTTGACTAGCTTAGAAATGGGTTATGGTGAACTTAAACTGTGGTATAACAGTTGTGCATTCAAATCACCAAATTTGTCGTCAACAATAACAGAACTATTTTTCCATTGTAATCCTGATTTTTTTCCTTTAATCTCAAAGTTATTGCAAATATTAATTACACTGCCAGTCACAACAGCTACTGGAGAGAGGTCTTTTTCATCCTTGCGTCGACTTAAAAATTATCTCAGAAATACTACTGGTCAAATGAGACTAAATGGATTGGCAGTCCTCAATATACACCAAGATATTAATGTTGATCCATCAATGATTATTGATGAAATGGCTAAAACTTCAAAACGGAGACTCAATCTTAATTTATAAGTGTTTTTTATTCATAATATGACTATTTCTATACTTATGACTTTATTATTTTATTTCTTGTTATGTATGATGATTTATAAATAATATATTAACATTATTTATGTAATAAATTATATAATTAACCATACAGGATTTTATCTTATGTATATATTATATTGTACTAATGCAACCCCCCCCAAAATTTTTTTCTAGTTGCGCCACTGTTTCAGGGAACATACACACAGTACATGTATGCAAATTATAATAGGTAGCCCCCCAAAATATTTATTCATTATTGCAGTAGTTTATTGATAATAAAATATTATGTATTAATATGTATGTAATATTAGTTTACAAAGTTTTTCTTGTTTTTTTTTTTTGAGATTCGAGAATCTAGGTACTGTAAATATATATATATATTATATATACTATATAACATATATATATTTAGATAGCCGAAAAAAATAACTATTAACGATATTCTGGTGCTGAAAAGATTTATGTTTAAAACGCGTATACCTGCAGTAGAACCATAGACCTTATACCTTAGTTTCCAATTACTATAGTTTCATTAGATTAATTTGTAGGTGAGTGAAAACTGAAGGTTTAAAGTTAAAACTATGCAATTAATTAACACAATATTATACGAACACACGAATCGTGTGAATTGTTCGTACACGGATCTTATTCGTATCTATTTCTGAATCGTGTTTCAGAGCGATATTGGTTATAGAGAGTTATTGGCATCCACCGGATACGTACATATTGATCATAATGATTATGGAATTTTGCAGTGGTCGATACAGAGATACAATTTCTATGGTTATATTTGTTTTTATTCGGTGATTCAAAATTAGCGGCGGTTGCACGCTGGTCTGGAGTAAGAATAATACTACAATACTTTACGGTGCAGTAGTATGAGTGCGATTATTTTGTTGTGTTTATTCGTGAGTAATTATGAACTATTGATTATTTTTTCTAATTAATATGCTGTACAACTTCTATTAAATATTAATAATTTAAAAAGATGTAAAAAATGTGATTATTTACTTTTATACTTTTATAAGTATTTTTATGATCAAAATTATAGTGGCGTAATTGGAGAAATATACATTTATATTCCATATTTCTTATAACACTATATACATTTGAATAATATGAACAGGGATAGCGTCATTAATTTTATAAATATAAATTGTATAAACGATGATGGCCATGACTTTATAAAAAAAATTCAATGAAGCCATTGGCCCATTGCAATAATATGTCTGTGGCCACTTGGCATTTGAATACCCGAAGAAATTAAATCAGTAGTTTTCTGTATACAAATTAATAAATACAGATTATTAATATATTTTTTTTTATTAGAAAACTTCCTGGGAAATATCAACTTTTTAAAAAAATTAGATTATAGTACATTTTAAGTACTAAATATTTTTAAAAACATTAGAAGGTATTTCATAATAATGAGTGTTACATAAAAAGTATCACCATTAACAACATATTTATATCCATTATTTTATACGTAGATATGTATTTTATTTGGAATGTTAGATATACTCGTAGCATATATATTTACAAAACTGGGATTTTAATATTGATACACGAATATACGATATATCGACACAAACCAGTTGGCAGCTGCGTCGAGGCAAACAATATATTAAGTGTGTATATACAGTCACCACACACCTGCCAACATTTTTCAATGCATATTATTGAACAACAATTTTGATACCCAAACACATTTCACCTGCCACTGACATTCCAGGACGAAGGTTAGGGAAGTCAAATACATGTTTTATGTGTATATATATTATAGTATTTCTATAGAAAAGAAAGCCTTGTACAATATACTTTTATTTATATTGGATTTTTGAAGATACAGTAGTCACTCGATAATTCGAAATTCAGGGGACCGAGTTAAAAATTCGATTTATAGAGGTTTTCGATTTACCGAGTGTTCGAATTATCGAGGGAAAAAAATTAATTCGAATTAAAGAGAGGTGGAAAATTGTAGATAATGTATGTATGTATTAAGTTTATTTTTACATTTACTTATTATAAATATTATTACAGTGTATATTTTAAAACTATTAATAGATATTTATTTATTATACATACATATTATTATATTTTACATTTATTTTTAATATTATTACATTTTAAAGAAATCTGTTATTTTTTTTTGTGAACAATTGTTGGTCACAATCTGGTCCATAGCATTGTCTAACTTACTGATAGCATTGAAAATTGTATCGCATCTTTTTTCGTCCATTTCAGATTGCTCAAAAAATTTACGTAATCCTGACATAAAAAATTTTGCTTCTTTTAACGATATGACAGGAGCCTCCGCCTCCGCCTCCTCTTCCTCGTCATCAACGGTTTACCCATAGCAGAGGTTTATTTTGGTATAGATTAGGCAGGTAAGATACGATAACATTAAACTACGATAATATTTAACTATCATAATCCTTATACATATGAACGTACATATAATCGTGTTTAAAGAAATTCGAATTATAGATTCGTGAAAAAAAAATTCGAATTGTAGAGTGTGCCTCACCGACAGACATTTCGAATTATCGAGGGGACCGGAATACATGTATTTTTTTCTAATTATAGAGGTTTTCTCAGGGGACTTAGCGTTTAGTTCGATTTATGGAGTTTTTCGAATTATCGAGGTTCGAATTATCGAGTGACTACTGTAATATTCTATACCCTTCGAATAGCTTACAACCGACAACCAAAATATGCAATATCCTTATAGCATATAATCTTATAAATATTAAAATTATATAAACAATTTTCCTGTTTGATCCACAAGCCTAATATTATGTTAAGTATTTTTCGCCATAAACCGAATTAGGAATATTATATCTAGTAAATATGTTTTGTCCGCGCATTTTTCATAGGCTAGAGAGAGAAAACAATCAATGCATAACATTAATGGTATACTTACTCCGTGTTCCTCTTACTATTCTTACTTGATACTAAATATTATATTAGGTATTATGGTCTATGATTGTTAATTCATATCATGTGTGCTTCGAATTTGCGCAATCACAGTCGCGCGCTTTATAGTATTCAATTTTAATAATCTTGTAAGACGACGGAGACGTTCTTCATCTTCGGCCATGGTAGCGGACCCCACCCTACGCTACTATGGAAGACTACAACCGAATGAATTCTTACGAATTAAATCACAACACGGTATAAACAACCGGACTGAACGGACAATACCCAAAATATTTCACAGCGACCGGCGCGAATAATAAATAATAATAATGATATATCGGCGATATCACTTCAACGACAGGCGCAAATTATGTAGTATACCTACAACGTTAGTGCAATTGATATATCGGAGATATCAATGCCGCAACCGACACGACTAATTAAGTGTAGTTTAGATATATCGACGATATCAAAACTAACGGCTATCGCGTATACGCATTAACTTATTATATATATCGATGATATCCAGGTAATGCGTAGAATTACCTCTAACGTTAATCTACAGCACAGCTGATAGCAAACACCACGACCAACGCGCGGTTAACTTAATGTTAATAAACGCCTATATCAGCCATATACTACTATCTGCACTATGCGCGCATCACACATTAACTTAATTTAATTTAACAGTACCTAAATAGTACTAATAATAATAATCACCCACGGGGAAGGCCGGTCAACTAATACACACGTATAGACAATAAATGTCAACGTCCGGGGAACACCCAAGCACTGTACTTTGCACAAAAATACCAAGGCAAAACACGAACCAACACACCGCTACCGAACCCCCCACTGAGGTCGGAACCACGCTCTGCTACCAAATGTTGGCGCCGCGTCGTTTATATAATAAATAATATAAAATATAAATACTAAATTATAACATGGAATAATTAAGTTACCTGTACGGCAATAAAAAAGGGGGTATACAATAATACAATATAAAAAATAGACCTGATATCCAGTAGTGGTGTCGATCCAAACTTTCCCGGGTCCAAGTTGGGAATCTTCACTGGTAATTGAATATTAGGATAGGCTTGACGACGTAGATCAGTGTACGTATAATATACCGATATAATATGTATATGTTAAGGTGTATGACCGCATGGTAGTGAATGTTGACAGTCACCGGTGTATGTTGACATTTACCGATCATTTTAGTGAATGCTATCAATTTTTACAAATATCTTAGAATGTAGACTTTTACCAGTGTTTATTGATAAACGCAATAGTTATTTACTGAATATTGACAACATATATAATCAAATATATAGGTAATAAATTCATAAATAAATATACTCGTAGTTTAACAAACTAATTTTTTAACTTATAGATTAAGTAGTATTAATTTTTTAAGTTATATTTATTACAACACGGTTAACTATCGTGGCATTTACTGTTGCAGAGTATTCCCCCATTCTTATACAGTTACATTTGTTTGTATTATATTTTTTTACAATATATTTTTGAATTGGTTCCGCAATTCGTTGATCATATGTTTTTATATGAACTTTGAGTAGTTCTTCGTTCTTTACATAATGAATAGTTTTAGTTTCAACGGGACGATTAGCTTATCCTTAATATCATTCGGATTATCTCATGCCAATCATGCCATAACATTATACTAACGTTAAAACGTCTCCAACGCATATTGTGACTGGACAATAACGTCTTAATTCTATAAAATAATAAGAAAATACCTTTTAGTATAGTGATTTACATCGTGCTTCATGTGTGGTCACTGGTCAACATTTGCCAACATTAATTGTAAATTTGAACAATCACCGGTGTAAGAACGCGTTAAGACCATTTGTCAACATTGACTACGATGTTTGGTAAATGTCGACATACACCGGTGACTGCCAACATTCGCCTTCTGCGGTCATACACCTTAACATATATATACAAAATAATGTATGTATTACAACGACCGAAAAGGGTACGTTACTGCACCCTAGCCAATAGCTGGGCAAAAAGGTGATCGCACGTTGTGTATCAGCAGAATATGATACAATTATATATCGGGTCGCACACAATGCCACGATATTAAATAGAAAAAACGCAAGTTTATATATACGCCGCTTAAAGGTCGTAATAAACACATGGTTTTATGCCACCGGACAACGCAACCGGGCATACACGTACAACAAAAGGTGTCGGGCTTACCGCGGCAACAACACACGGCGATCGGTTTTGACGACAGTCAGAAAAGGTGTGTAAAAGACAATCACGATCACGCGGAAGGTATAACAAACAACGCACACGCGGTTTCGCTCACAACACGGTGCGAGGCGGCGAGCGGACGCAACGATGCGTCGGGCTCGAACGCCAGGAAAAAAGTGTATAATATCTAATATAAAGGCTGGCCGCTGGCGGCACAGCTTATATAAAATTAGCACTCACGGCAAACGGTACGATGGCGAACTTCGAAGAGGGAGGGGGTAAAACCGGCCGGAGAAGATTCGCCACCCGTTGCATGATCCGGGGGGAAATTAATAAGTCGCGATAATGCGCGTTAGTAGATCCGCGTTCGAACAAATAGTATTTTATTACATAAACATTTTATTTTATTGGATGTATTGAAAAAAGTGTTTATTCTTTATTGTTACATTGAATCACGAGAGCGTGCTTCAGATTTTCGAATAGAAATGACCTCTTGTTATCCGCCAACAAGTTTTTGTAGACAGAAATTTTGAATTCGAACTTTAGAGACTAAAACCCCTAAAAATGACTTATAAACCCTTATAATGCCCAAAAAATGCAAAATAAAATTTCTTATTCAAAAATAGGCACCTTAAATGTATTTTCAACAAAACAAGCCTGGCACAGAAAGCTTCAGAAAAAAATGCAAAGTGCATCTTAAATTCAGCCCTATAGTTATCGTTGTCAAATTTAAGATTTAGTATAGCCATTAGGTAGCCAGGTAGGTATAACTGTGTAAGGTAGAAACTATTGTCTATTATGCATAATATGCACGGTTCTTCATGAGAATACGAGATCATACTAAATATATAATAATGTAAATTATAATTTATAATTATAATATTATAATAACATTATAAGTACCAATTGGTAATATTAAAATAATAAAAAGGTATAGAAATTGTTGAGTATATCTTCACTATAAATCAAAACTCCAATTTATTAATTTTTCATTTTCAAAATCATTATTCGATTCTTCATTGTTTTGATTGCGAATATTAACACGAATAGACGATAACACAGCCTTTAGTATTTATAATCACAAAGAAGTCAAGAACAGCTATCACGGACTTTGGCGGGAAATTACAATCATATGAATAATTTTTATTCATTGAATATGGATAGGCTTATCATATAATTGTTTTTATGTTGATTCATATTATTTTTTATAGTCGATTTTACACTAAACCGTTTAAACCATTAAACCACATCATATTTCAAAACGAATTAATGAAATAATTTTAATTTTAAAAGATTCAACAGTATTGACATTAGCACATTCTATAAAAAATGTAGTTCAATATTAATAACATTGGTATTAATAACATATTAATAACAATATTAATAACACGTTTTGATGTTAAAAGGAAATAACTCATTATGGATACCTACCGGCTACCTATAGGTACTACGTTTTGGAAATATGCGAAGTAAGACCTTTAGTATAAGAAATAATGCGTTTTGAAAAAAAAGTAATTATTTAAGGTTAATTTTAGTTGGATTGTCGTACGTTTTGTGAAAAATAACTCAATCGATTCCTTATCATTTTTTTCATGAGAATATAGATATACAACTTGTTCCAGGGGAAGTGACTGGCTGACGTTATATGAAAGTATAACTAAAATTATGAAGAAATACTCTTTAAAGAGAGGGTCTAACTTTTTTATTTTTTAAGTTACTTACCACGCATTTTTTTATGTTTCTCCAAAACTTTTCAACATTTTAACATAATTTTTTTTTAATTTAAAGCTATTTAATTATCTTATCAACAAACATACGCAATTAAACCAGAATTATAAAAATTATTATTATTAAATCGAAAAAACTTTTTTTTTATCAAAATTTAGAATTTTTAAAAATAAATCTCGTATTACACTATTACTCCAAATAATTCAATATTTAGTATGGGTTTTTTGTTTACTGAATAATACCTAGAATACTTTTTTATAAGTTTGGTTTTCATATCTTCCATAATTGCAGAGTTATACGCTGTTTGTTAATGGTTATTATCTTAATTTTTTCTAGAATCGAATATCGGTCGTTAAAACAAAGGACTAGGTACAAAAAGTGTTACATTTAGAGTTCAAGCTTGTTTACAGTCAGGTGAGGAACTTTGAAAATCTGATTAACTAATTAAATAAACATAACATTTATTTCTTTGTTATTTATTTTTTATATTAAACTATTTTATTATTATTTTGTGTTTTTTTCGTTAATTAGGTTCCATGTTATATTTAAAAAATAAACTAATATTTATTAAATTATTTATATTACTTCTGGTGAGTTTATGCCTCATGTTTAGCAAAATTATAAATAGCTAATAATTATGATCACAGAATATCTGTTATGATTAGCTGCGTATAACTCTGCAATTATGGAAGATATGAAAACCACTTATATAAGGTATTCTAGGTATTATTCAGTAAAATAATACACAAACAAAAAACCCATACTAAATTCTGGTTAAATTGCGTTAGTTGGTTAATAGGATAATTAAATAGCTTTAAATTTAAAAAAAATTATGCTAGTGTTAAAAATTTTTGGAGAAACATAATAAAATGCGTGGTAGGTTTGGTTTTATTTAAAAAAAGTTGAATTGCCCATAACTTAAAAAATAAAAAAGTTAGATTCCCTCTTTAAAGGGTATATTTCTTCATAATTTTAGGTTGATTTTCATATGATGTCGGCCCAGGGCCGGATTAAGATATTTTGCGCCCCGGGGCAAACCTACCTAAAATTAAGAACTACTTTTTTATAAACATAACATTGTTTTACTATAATTTGGCATTTATTAAATAATATTAGAAATATATTGAAATAATATGTTAACGATCTTTTTAATATTACTATATACCTAAACAATAAACAATGTAAATACATTTATTAAAATAACAATTTTGTAAACATGATTTAATTTAATTTTAATTAATTTATTAAAATGATATATAAAATACTGGGATTAATTATGTAAGTAAATTATTTTATTTTTATTATTTATAATATTTGTATAAAAACGCTTTTCTTGATTTCTGTTTAGCGAATTGGTCAATACATTCATCCCATGACATAGATTCAAGTAAAACATTTTCAATATTAAGAATAGCAAATGAATTTAATTTTTTTTTTTGAAAGAGTAGATCGCAAATAGCTCTTGACCCTTTTTAAGGCCGAAAACTATACGTATCTTATACGTTTGAATAATCGGTCGAAGTTGTCGGTGGAAATGTTATCTATATTATATAGTTGTTTAATAATTATTATTATTACCTACGTGGACATTGTGACTGTAGTTATTACTTGTAATTCAGATATCGGTAAATTCGTGGAAACGCGTATGTGAGTTTGCGCGCCGTGTACACTGTCGTAATCGCTAATAGTTTTTTCACTTTAAATGGTACCTACAATATTTCAAAACTTTGCGCCTTTAAAATCTTGCGCCCGTGGGCAGATGCCCCCTCTGCCCCCCTTTAATCCGACTCTGTGTCGGCCGATCATAAGTTTCCATAACCAAGGTAAATAAACAATAAATGTAGGTATCTTCTAGGTTTAGTGCGCGGGTTCATGATCATGTCATAGGTACTCGGAGAGTAGGAGGATAAACTTTAGATACAAAAACCTGATCATTTAATCGAATGTAATTTATACATTGTTCTGTGCTTTTTCCTATAGTTTTATGTTTTATTACTCTATGATTCATCATATAAATAAAGATCCAATCACACATTTGACACATCTTTCAAATATTTCAGCATTGCAGGTTTAAAATACTCTTATCGTATCTGTGAACGATTATTTTATAATTTTTATTACATGTTGTTTAACATAATTGCAGATATTGCAGTTTACTATTAATTATTGTACAAAAGATGAGTGAAATCACAAATTGCACCGTATAAATGTTTAACACCTAACCGAATACCTAGTATATACTCAAACGTTTAAAAACGCTTTTTGTATTTTTTAACTGTCATTGGCGTACCACTTTTTAATTTATAATTTCAAAATAATTATTAATTATATATAGGTAACGCATAATATTAACTACTGATGTCTACTATTAGACCTATATATTATACTTAGGTTGTATAGATACCTATACTACCACAAATCGACACATTTAATATAATAATAGTTTATTGTAAAATAAAGCAAACGATAGTGATATTGTATTATGTATTAGGTTATATTTTATATTATAATATAATACTTTTTCTACAGGTAACAGTTTTAAAACAAATCAACAAAACCCGGCATTAAATACGCATCAGGCTTAACACAAGACCTACATTTATTAATGTACTTATACATCAACGAATATACGCTCCGGTAATAATATTTTATTTTTAGGCGGGTAACATATAATATATTGTATATTTGACAACGAAAAAAAAAAACGTTAGATGTGAATTTTATTGGCTACGCGAGTTCGAGTATAGTGATTGGATCACTTTATTTTACTTGAACAGCCATTGATACGTTTACAAACATAATAATAATAACTTAAATGCATGCAGTTTAATAGTAGTGGTAATATGCAAGATTATTGTCATTTTATTGTACAATAATAGCAATAAGAGATCAGAAACAAAAATTAACAAAAGTTTTATCGGTGTTACACAATACTTGAGGAAATTACACACTAAAATAGTCTATATCGATGACTTAGCGCAGCCATATTTTTATAAATCAATTAATGAAATTATGAAATTATTCAGAAACATCAAATGATGTTTTATTAGTTTATTACTATTAAAAAATATGATATATTATCTTTAAAGAAATATAAATTTTTTTTTTATGAAATGAATTACAATTTTAAAGTATAAACAAACCTGTATCACAAAATATAGAGAATTTAATATTTAATTTAATGCTATTAAAATTTTTTTGAAAAAGCGATAAAAATGATATCGCGTGCGCTATCAACTAAGCCATCGATCGGCTATCAATGAAAACAGTAATATACTAGATGTTGGAGGAGTATTGTATAATATAGGTATAATAATAATATATTATAATATAATATAATATATAGGTAACATGATCAACAATAAAATAATTATTAATAATATTCAACACATTACGTTTTTAAAATTTTAATAACAGTAAGTATGTATATAATAGAATATGTCTAGCTATAATAATAATATATAATATATTAGCACGGTGTGTCGTGTTGTGTTTATATTATACGTTTGTATATATATTTATTTATTTAATAATAATATTTTATAACGACTATAAAACGAAAATAAAATAGTGTACATAACATCAAAACGTCTATTAAGTATAGTAGTATTTAAAAAAAAAGTGTTTAGTAATGCTACGTGAATTACGACATATATATATTAGTTCATGTTGACTCGGTATTTAAATTGGGTACATTATTATTAAAATATAATTATATTATAATGAATAATATTAGGTACCTATTGTATTTCTTTGAACACGTCGTGATTACACGAGACACTAGAAAATGGTATAATGTTATCACAATAATATTTAAATAATATAAGATATTATATTAACATTATTGTATTTATATTATTATATAATATCGGTTAAATGTCATAAAAATGTTATAATCACTCTGAAAATTATTAGTACAACAAACGGACGATTAAGTTTATTCTCAGCTTCAATTGACTGGCGGTTTAAGAGGGCAGTTGTTGAACAATATAACGTAATATAAATATTTCTATAATAATAAATCAGGTGTTTCATGTATTATTGTGTGATCGATTTCGATCATGGTATTTAAGTATCATATTATTATTGCAGTATTTATGATTTATTTCGCAGCTGGAGAAACATAAATCGCCTTTATACATTTTTTTATTTTACTAAACACCTACCTACTATCTACTATATATTATAATTATTTATACTTCCTAGTTCCGAATATTATACTATATATGTGAATGAAATACAACGTAGATAATAATATATTAATATATGTAACCGATGCGCGCCGACACTTCATACAATAAAACCGACATTAGCTCAAACGTAATAATATAACGACTATAATATGAATATAATACATACAAATAAATAACATAAACAGTAAAAACGAAATATATAATAATAATATTATTAAGGTAAAATAATAATACATTGAATCAGTGGAATTGATAACAAATTTAATATAATAAGTAAAGCTGGTACCTCTAATTATATAATGTTACCTATATATTTCTTGATTATTGAAACAAGTGGACCGACATTACTGGACATTTACGTGAAAAATCGATAAAATTTAAGTATTTTGTAATGTTATAGTATGGATAAAGTGGATGGTATTTAGGCAAAAACGTTATTTTTCTGCTTGTCTACTTTTGAGACCGATAGTGATATAGTCTTCCCAGACTCCTCCTGCCACTTATTTTATTTTCGAAAGTGTAGGTTTACATTAAGCTGTACCCACGTCCCGAAATTATAATTATATAATGTGGATGTATGATCGATGACAAGATTTGAACATAAACTATACAACCGTCTATAACTTTCAGTTAAATTGGATAGATTTAATTTTTAGAAAACATTAACTACTAAAGACAAATCCGATGTACGGTAGATTACCGTCTTTAAAAATGCGGGTAGTTAGGTTCTAACAATATGTCTTGATCGAAGTCCGTTCAATAAAATAATAATATTATATCGTGAACGCACGCCGCAGGGAAAAAGTTCTTTACGATGGGTGTCTATAGGTACTCAAGATTTGATGAATGGCTTGGAAAACATGAATGGTCTACTGAAGGGCGCCAAATTAGAATAGGGTTCAGCAAGAGGGTGAGGCGCCTATAGAAGAGAAAGTTTTACGAGATGAACAATAGATATTGTAATATATTATAATGATTAATGGAGGAGTATTGGAAGGTGTTCAAAGATATTCAGATAGATCGTTTAATGGCAATAATAATATTGTGTATAGTTATAAAGAAAACATTTTTTTTTAAAGTCATTAATGATTAGTATTAGTCATTAATGATTATGTAACAATATTGCAATGTTTTATATATGATACTAATCGCACGCTTAAGTGAGCGTGCCAATATAGTAATAAACATCGTAGTATTAAATGTTATTTTAAATAGAATATTGAATTAATATACAAAAATGTGCAATAATATTATGAATTAATAAAAAGTGCGAAACGTGTAAAGTGCATTTGAAATGACTATGCTACGGTGCTACTAGTATATATTATGTATATAAATATATATACCTATATATTATATATTATAATATTGAGTAAAAAGTTCAAAATAGTCATGTATATTTTATATAAAATAATATAATAATACGATATGTACATATTCAAGGACGTCCATTTTTTTTTTTTAGAAAATATTAAGAACGTTACAATTATAAAAAGTAGATTTTTATTTTTTACAACAGATTTTAACACTTTTCGTGTGTTAAATAGTCATGTAGTAATATATTAAATATTAAGCTTGGGATATTCGGAGATGGACATGGGCTTTTTGTCACTCGTGTCTTGTCCGCTCAGCTATTTAAGAACGTCCATGATTATGTTATTATTATATTATACATATTATATAATATACATGCTTATAAAAGTATAGAAAGTGTAAACTGTGTAAGACTTAAGTGCATAATATTTTGAAGTGCAACAGTGCGAATAAAAAACTTTTGTGCAAATGTGCGAATAAAACGGTGCAGAAAAATAACGGTGTATCTAAAGATAAAAAAAAGTGCATTGAAAAACGTACAAACGTTTGTGGATTTTCTTCACTATGGTGTTTTTGAAGCATGCAAACATATATATATATATTATACCTGGTTATATAAGACACAAACGCACTCGAACCGAAAAATCACGTATAAAAGTTGAGATAAACTGTAATTAATAATATTACTTATTTACTTTAACAGACACCAATTTTTCGTTTCGAATGTTGTTCACGCTTTACGTGATTATCTTTAGTGTACCAAACCGTAATGGATAGGTTTATTATTATCTCGTATTATTATTGCCATCATTCGATTGAAACAATTTATTATTGATTGAACAGTTATAGGGAGGTTGGTATTTATTGTAGGTTAAGAATAAAAGTTCTGGATACATTTAAACGGACTATCAACCCTATTGATTTTAAGGGGTGATATTTATTCCAATAAAACAATGCTATCAAACGGTTTCTATATTGAAGACTTATAAACGATATTAGATTAGCGTATGGTCATTGGACAGAAGTGGTCAATCTTAGCAGGTACCTATATAATTATCATTATTATTATTATTATTGTTGTTACAACTCAGGCTTTTAAGAAAATTATTAGCTGCTGATTTCCATTATCACATAAATACCAGATGTGGTCTTAAAAATGGAGAGGAACATAATAAATACTCGCAATCAACGAAAAGTCGATGTTTAAAAGCAAAAATAATATTGTAAATTTGTAATATAATATAACATGCGGTCGACGCATATTATAATAATATATTATACAGTATAATAGTATAATATAGTAGGCACACTATTTATTTTATTACAACTATACAACAACAACAATAATAATAATTCAGGAAAATCGTGGATAACACTTATCACTTATTACTTATTTAAAACGAAATTTTTTTAATAATTATGGGATTTATCTATACATATATTATAAACGCAGCACAGGCTTCCTATTATTATTATTATTATTATTATTATTATTATTGACGGCGTACGGTTGGAATAGAGCCATTGGCCGGGGATCGTGATAATATAGCGTCTACGAAAACATAACACAATAATAACTAAACATATTATAGAGACTAGCGAAATTTATCATTAATCGTTTCTTTTCCTCCCGATTTAGAGGTCTTGTCCTAGGCGGTCCAGTTCGGATAACAAAAAGTCGACATCCGCCTTGGTAACTGCGGCGCTGGATATAATGTTCCGGAAGAAGTTCGGTATCTCGTTCAGTGGCTGATATCCGACCATTAGCGTGCCGACTTCCATCATTTTTCCCTTCAGAACTGGCGTGATCTGCAACACATTTTTTACCGGAAGGTAGTTGGTTAAATATTATATAGCCGTTAAGCCGTACGATGATAACTGCAGGTAAGGGTTGATAAAATGCTATTTTAAATACTTAGTCAGAGTTTATCTATTTGAAAAAAACAATTTTTAATTTTATACCTTAAACACGTTTTAGTATTTATTTTTAATGTAATATCAGCTGTTATATATTATATTATTGAGATTAAATCTTCATTAGTGTAACGCAAACGAGCCTTTATATATGATCATGTTTCTAGTTTCTATTGTATTTGTATGTACATCAATATTATCGTTGATTACAAATATAAAGTTAAATATATAATATATAGATTATCGATAGTACCTAAAACTTATAAGTACCTAATATTATATATTAATAATTAAAATATACAAATAAATATATGTACATTTAAAGCTACATTAAAAATACGACCAAGGAAATACGTTTTTATAGTCTTTATTTTAATTTATTTTTAATTTTTAAGTTAATATAGATACCCGTATTTTGTAATATATTTATAAGAATTAAAGAATATTAACTTATATAGCTTATAGGCTTTACATATACTTATATTTTTTATGCTAATATCTAAATATAGTTACATATTAAATATTATACAATCAATATTAGCTTAGAAATTGTCTTCATTAGTTCTTTTTTTCAAACACGAATATAAATGTCAGTTTATTTATTCTTAATGACATATTTATTGTTTAAAATGTAATTAGAAAAATTAAATGAGTCAATCAGATATTATTGTAGTATACACGTATCTACCTGTATAATATTATTTATTAAAACATAGTTTAGAAAATTAAATTAATAAGGAGAGAATTTATTTTAATTCTTAATGGAAGTAATTCTATGGCTACGACGGAATTATTGCATAATTATTTTTGGGGAGTATAAAAGGGAACCTCACGATATAAAGGGACTTAGTGATTTGTTATGATATGTTTAAACAAGCTTATCGGAATTATTGTTTACACAGTAAAAATAATAAAAGGGGTAACACGTTTGAAACCTAATGTCTATTTGAATTCAACGCAATTTAAGTATCTTATTACTATGTATTATTCTAATAAATAATAATAATAATAATCGTGCTATGCATAAGTAATGAGTATTATCTGAAAGCATTATATTTTGTTTGTTAAACTGATTTAGTTTTGATTTTAAAGAAGATTACAATCAATGATTTTAAATTAAATATTATTACAAAAATATTAAAATAATATTTATATATACAGGCATATTTCCGGTGTTTTAATTTTTAAACGTTATTAATTCAAACTCAGAACTGCGATATATCTAGTGAATATCCGTTATTATTGTGTATATTTTTTTAATTTAATGCTGTTTGAATTTAATTAAGAAACTTATACCTGGCCAAGGCTTTCCGCTCGTTTTGCCGAATGTGGAATGTTTCGCAAACGCTTCGGCACGTACCAAAAACTGACGTTCACCATTTCCGGTTCAAGGAGTAAATAATATTTGTCTGGCGATGCTTTGATTTTCTCCACCATATATTCACTGAGTTCCATCAAGTGATCCATGTGTTTTTCGAAACCTTCAGTACCCTGGATATGCCACAGTGGAGTAGAGTGAAATAAATTACATCGGAATTAGGTAAGCCAAACAAGAACGGTATAATTTATCAACAAAATTCAAACAGTTATTATACTGATACCTTGGCACGCCATTGTAGCCAAAGTTTAAACACATCGTTGTGACGACCACACTGTATTACTTTGTCGCCTGTATCGTATTGGACGTCGTACAGTTTGTCTTGCATGAACAAGTATTCCGCGCTCATTTGGTTGCAGCTGATCAAAAGTCCCTGAAATTTTACCATAATTATTATGTGAAATTTTATTATGATTATTTTCAGTCCTCTCGAACACACTGCCGTTATAAGGGATAACGTATAGGCAATTTTTATTAAACTTGTATTTATGTATCTGCGTGAGTAGTAATTTATTTATTTAAAAATTTGGGAAATCCTATGCGGCTATATGCTATACCTAATATTTGCATACATTTTATATCATTGGTATAAAGTATTATTTATAACAATCAAAGATTTTATATGAACTCCACACAGCACGTCAATTAAATAGTATGACAGAAGTAATTTATGAGTATTGTATTATTTCAATTTTAAAAATGATAAAAGCTGATTTTAATTACCAAAAAGTTTGATAAGTGTCGGATAATTTAACGTTGTCAAAAAAGTTTTTTTTTGTTTTTAAATTATTAAAATCTCAAACTTATTTTAAGAGATATGTCTATCATCGTGAAATGGGGGTCTGACGTTTTACCATGATTAAAGCGATTTAAAAATTGATTGTCCGTATTATAGAGTGGGATCAATAGGCTGCATGTTTTAAACAAAAAATACTGTTTTTTTTTTAAATTTAAAATACACCAATCATTAAGGCTTTGGGAATCTGGGGTACAGGTTGAACAATGCATAATATGAGTTTATTGATTACCACACATTATATTTGAAAAATTGTCTGTATTAGTCGTATTTGATTGTATTAATGTAAGCTGTAGAATATTTTTACTAAAATTGTTTAGGTAAAATAAATAAATATTTATATAACAATATAGATTGTATATATATATATGTAAATGAAAAAGAGGTTGAAAATATACATCATACACATGTTTTATGTATTATGTATAGTATTTACTTATTGTTTTTACTAGGTTTATAATTCATACCATAATGTCAACAATAATAAATAAATTACCATAAGATTTTACAATAACATTAGCGGAGATTTAAGTGCTATAGCCCATAAGCTGCAGGTGAAGTTACGTCGTAAAGTAAATAAAATTATTTATAGAAGGTTTTGAAATGAAAACATAATACTTATTGGTAGGTATATAACTAAATAAGATGAAAGTTTTAGCCGTAACATTATTATTTATTATACACCAAATCATATGTAAAAACATCACGGTAGTACATTGTATACATAAAATAATAAGCTCAAGAAGACTATGTTACTCGAAAGGAGCAATTTAGTCCATTATAGCAAAATACGAAGACAATTTTTTAGTTAAATTATATTGGATGATAAAAAAACTCTTAAATTTGAACATTACACAGATTAAATTTCCATTTATCTCTTATAGTTATTTGGAGGCATAAAACTGAAGTTTAAATTTCTTTAGTTAATCAGACATTGTTTTTTCAGTAAAACGATAAAATAACCAACAATAATATTATATTATACAAAACATATAAAAATAATAAATTTAGGTTATAATATATTTGATAGACATCTATATACAGACGATAAAGTATCAACACGTCGTACAGTAGTTTAAATTAAGTCCATATACTATATATACTATTAGTTATTGTTTTAATTTTTACCTACATAGTAATTAGTATTATATAATATTTTATAATTTATAAGGATTAACCATCTAAGATTAATAATGATTTAATACTCACATTCTCTCGGAAATGAATTGTGGAGCACTGAAGTAAGGTGCCCATCAGTTTGTGTGGATTCCAAGTCACTGAGTTAGCCCTTAAATAAAAGAAGAAAAACTATATTCTTAATGTTATTTGTCTAGGGACTAGGAAGTTGATAACTTTTTTCATTTTTTTAACGTGCTAGACAATTATATGATTCTCTACGCAATAATGTATTTTTATAATAATTTAAATAAGTAATTTTTATCATTTGTATATTTTAAAACTATTTTTTACCGATTAAGTGTATCTATAAAATGTCGTAAATATATAATGCCCCATTGCCCTCATTGTCTATGGAACTATAGATATAAATTATTCATTTTTATATTATAGGTACATAGGTATTTAAGTATACTACTTTTCGGTAACAATTTAAGATAATATAGTGCAGAAATTAAATTTCAACCAAATTATTTGGTATTATGTTTGGTTTTTAATTATAATTGTTTATTTAAAATTAAATAAATAAATAATTTAAGTAAATTATGTAATTTTTTTAGATAAATAAATAATTATTTAAGTCATTAACTTCCTATCCGTATTAAATTATTATTTATTTGTTTAGGTATTATAAATATTTATTATAAAACAAGATATTTATTAAGCGTACATGTTATATATAAAAGCATGCTGCAGATAATTTAGTATATATAAACTATAATTAAGTCTTAAATGAGAATGAGATATAAAATAAGTCAAAATAATTTTATTATTGGACATAGGTATCGATATAGTTAGTATCATAACTGAAAAGAGTTGATTGAATGATAATCAATAGTAAATAATGAAAATGTTCGTAACTGCAGTTTAAATGACGGAACACGTGTGGTTACATATTGTGGTTGAAAATTAATAAGTATAGGTACTCGTAGGCATAAGAACTTCCACAAAAATGGGGCGTTGTGCCGAGGATAATTCCGTCGGTAAACAAAATGTTTGCACAAACGATGAAAAATTGTGTCGGAAAAATAGGGAGAGAAGGAAAAAAATAAAACTACTAACGAAAACGTATATAAAAGGACCTACGATCCTTTTACGGGGGTTGTGCTGAAGTGGTGGTGGGATAGCGGCGCGGTGGATTAGGACCCATTCGGATATTTACGATTTGAACGCATTAATATGAGGCGGACGAGCTTAGTTCACATTTAAAGCCAGACATTCGCGGTGCTCCGGATAATCCCGGATTTGGTCCCACGGCTAATTCGCATCCATTCCGCGCGAAAAACTATAACAAGAGCACGCGACTGCGGAGCTCGCTTTGGTAATGTTCATTCCGACTGCGGGTGAGTTACCTTTTACAGGATACGACCTGCAGTAAAACGCATATATTCCTTCCACTCCAAACTATAATCATACGCCCGGCACTTTCAGCGATATTAGTTGAGAAAAATTCGAATCGTTTCCAATTCATATAATAATCTAAGCGACTACGCCATATAAATAATCAACGTGTACTGCGTAAGCATATTATTATTAAATCAGTTATCACTGTTGTTATCGAGGACCGAGAGGTTTGAGTTCGTTGCGCATGAGGGATATAAGACAGCTATAGATACTTACAGCATGATTCACCAGTATACTCGCCCCCATTTTTTTTACTTTTTAATAAAACATTTATTTAAAATCCTATTTTCGAAATTTTTAAGGGTACTTATAAAGTTATTTATATCATTTTTTCAATTACTCAGAGTTTTGTATCATTAAAGGAGCATTCTGTGATGACATTCACATTATAAACTATTTTTCCTCCTCTTTTATATACATAAATATTTAAAAAAATAAGTAATAACAATTAACAGTAAAAGAGGATAGTTTTTACGTCATGTTTTTTAATTAATCTAGTCAGCGTGTGCAGCTTCTAACGGAAAAACAGTCAATTAGTTTATTGAATTTTCAGAGACACATTCCAATCAGTTCATTCCTCGACATAACTGAGATATTTATGAAAATGGGATCTATGTGATTTTGAAGACGTATAAACATTTAATAGTAATATTACTCTACGTGACATCCTGTTTATTTAATAATATACTTATTATACAATTATTATGGTTTTCTATTGTACGCATTACGCAAACTGAACGATCTTTTCTCTTTCATAGTATTCGGTCTTTGGTCATAGGTAAAACAGTTAGCATATTATGCGTGTTTATAATTAAAGCTTTTCGTTAACACATTAATATACATGTATGGTCATATACTAGACGAGTTGTCACATTTATGTGTGAACCATCGTTGGTCGGGCCAACTGCTATGTTAAAGGATTTATAGGAGGGACTTAAGCTCCTAGACCGACTGTAGACAATTCACCCTAACAATAGTATTAATAGTTAATTTTGAAAAGATAAAGAAGCATATGATTGTACTATATACATAGCGAGTGTAATAATTTAAACTGAATACATATAGATTGCAATTGTTTTTAAAATGTTACTATATATTACTGTTATTTGAGTATAAAACCAATAAAAATAATAAAAATTTAATACAAAATATCTCAATAATAGGTAGTTGTTATTAAATAAATAAAAAATTAAATAATGCCAGTGCTTTTAATAGATGTATAAATAATAATCAAGTTTAATTTAAAAATTAAGTGAAGTTTAGTTAATTTTAGGAAATAAAAAACAAATGTTGATTAGATAATTTAAATAATCATAAACAAATAATGTATCACATTGTAGTAAATTTATTTACTTATAAGTTGAGAAGACAAGCGATTTAAAAAGGAAAGACAAAAGTTTTAATAATTTTGTTGTTGTTGTATATGTTTCATTAATAATGAATCCTATATTTCAACTCTTTTCAGAACCTATTTAAGTGCATAATTTTTAGTGCATTAAGTTCCAAGCCTTGGTTATAACTTATAAGTAATAACTATTTAAGAAATTGGGACTCATACTATTTTATTATGATCGAATATCTTATATTACAATAATAGTATCATGCGTGTATTATACAATAAATGATATGTTATGAACTCATGTGTGTGTCATTGTACCGATAAGATGCGAACGATGATCATTTTGTTATTACAACGATAACAATATTAAAGTAATAATGATCGCATTTAATGCGTGTTATTGCAGCGTATTCGTCTTCGTTTTCTATATACATTATATTATAATGGATCTGGCAGCAAAATACGAACGGACGAAACCGCTGCTGGATCGCGCGAAAGGATTACGTCGAACTGATTGGGGCCGGGAATGGAAATCTAATTTTTTTTTTTAAGCAATATTGTTTACAGCGGGGTTAGGGTCGTGTGTTCAGGGCAGACGGTAGACGTTTGATTAATGAACGGACATTAAAATTCAATTAAGCGCTTCGAAGGGACGCGAATGTGTAGGGGAGACGCGGCCACTGTTGCGGGCACGCGGGTTTCGTCGTAACAGCGTGTGTGTTGTATAATATAATAGCTGCAATACGTGATATTAGCGGTAGTAGATTTATACACACACACACACACACACACGTAGAGCCCACCCAGTGACACATACATATTGAATCGCACGATAGTGAGTCCTCCGGGAATGTGTTTATCGTGCAGTTTGCACTGTGTTTACACATAAAACCCTTTGGTTCGGCTCCGTTTATCATCGTCTGCCCACACGACACGTGCCGGCTCGAAATCTAATTATCGCCCACTAAGCCGACCGCCAACCTACACCTATTGCTAAATAATAATAATAAAAAAACCACCCGTCACTTTATTAGCATATTATGTCGAAAATCATTGTTTTTAAAAAAATCATAACGTTTTGTATTTTATACATACTCGTAGTTTTATCACAGGTTTTCGAGGACCTCAACAAAACTGACCGTCGACAACAGAAATGTGCAATAAAAAGAATCTATATTACATCACATTACAGGTGCATAATAAATATAAATACAAGCGGAGTGCTGAATAATAATTATAAGTTAAAACTGTATTAATCAAAACACTGAATCTTACCATTTTTTTCAACCTAAATGTCATCACGTACTGACGGCGTCTTGTTTGTTTATTGCTTATAGGCACTTAGGTAGGTAATTCTTAAAATTTTCTAATTTTAATAACTGACAATAGTCTTTATTCATAATAAGTATGCTTTTTTTAAAGATAACTCAATTAAAAGTCATATATTATAGAAACTCCAAATTGTTGTATTTGTGTCAATATATTCCACGAATTAATATTTAAACGAAATTATTTTGCAAGTTAAACTAGCCATGCCTTAAAATACATCTAGCTGTGTGCTATATGCCTATATATAACTAAATTATTAAAACGATTAATTAAATATAATAATTATATATAAATAATATGATAATTAAAAGGAAATAATCCCATTAAATAATAATGATATAAATTATAAAGTAACCGAACTAGAGAAGATTATTAGACTTATCTTTGAAAATGTTTGTAAACGACGAGAAGTGCCGATTAATTATTATTAGTTCACACAATCATAATATTCGTAAGTATTTAATATTGCTCAATTATTACATAATTAAATAATACCAATTTAAGTTTTGGTTTTTATTTACTATTATACACATTTTAATAAAATATATCTTCTCGTTGACGTTTTAAAACGCATAAAGTATTATAAATAAAAACTTAATTTTATATTTATTATTAAAACTGTCGTAGAACCTTAAGTACCAATAAATACTATGACCAACAGTATATCGTAATAATATTATTACTTTATTTAGTCGTACAAGTATGCAATTGTAGTGTAGATGAAAAAATATCGATAGGAAGTTAATATAATATAGTGATATATACACTGATACAATACTAAATACTTACCGTTCAATGCCAGCCAGACGGGGATATCGGTACTTGCGAGATAGAAGCAATCCTCCACCCCAGGCAGCATCAATGTGGAGCCACAGCTTATATTTTTCGCAAATGTCTGCAATTTCGTTGATTGGATCAAATGCACCAAGAACAGTTGTACCCGCCGTGGCAGTAACGAAAAACGGTATGTGACCTTTAGACTTTCTTTCCAATATGAGGCGCTCCAGCTCAGAAGGTATCATGCGGCCCCTATGTCATATACAGTGTTGTCCGTCAAAATTAAACGGGTTTTTTTTTTAACAAAATTCTATATTTAGCCATCTGTTACAATATAGAACAATAAGCTTAAGTGATAACATAACAAAAAAAAATAAAATAAAATAAAACAGGCAGAAGAGACCTCCCATTAAAGGTACTTCGATTTGATATTAAACTTAATAGAAAATAGAAACAAATTTTAATCCTAATCCAACAGCTTATATTATTTTTCATCAAGTAGGTATAATAGGTATCAATTATACTTATTTATAATGCAAATCGATTATTCTATTTGGCAGATTTAATAAAAATAAAAACTATGATTAATGACTATAATAATTTAAGATTTTATTATTATAAGTTATGACTTGTTATTTAATGTTTAACTAAAATATTTTATTTTTCGTAATCGCATTATACTTTATTACAGTATAGTAATAGGTAAGTTTTACTTCTATGTACTTTCGAAATTTATTATATTTTTACTTAAGTTTAAGTAGGTACGTGAAAACATAAACATTAAATTGCTTTTGCATTACAAATAGATTTATTATATAATAAAATAGTAATATATAAGTTGATTGATATACACATATCAAATGTTCCATCACTATAAATTAAAATGACGAGTTTTAAGTAAGTTTTAAACTATGAATTACAATAGTATAAATAGGTAAATATTGATTAAGAACAATAACAATTAAAAATATGAGTAAGTTTTCTACGGCTAAAAGTATAAAAAAAACACCAATTTAAATCCTATTTTTAAATATTTATTAATTATTATACATTTAAACAAATTTATATACATTTTATAAACACACATTTTGATAGAGTGTATAATGACGGTCTGACGGATTACATGGATCTGCAATCTGAGCAGAAGTTAGAAAATTGTATTTTATGTTCGTATTTTATGGACGCAACACGGCAATATGTTTTGAGGGAGCTAAGCATTTTTAATATACACATTCATGTAGGGTGAAGTTTCACCCCTACAATTACATTGTGGTACCATGTGATGGACATTACTCTTGAAGATATAGGAGGGTTTATGTCTATAAAAATTACCATATTTTATAATAAAAACAAAAATTACACTTGAATTATTCGAGTATAATATTATATTGTTATTGTGATTTTACTGACTTCGGATTGACTTCGATTAGCTGACAAATCAATACACACACACAGATAATTTTAAGATGAATTCTATGAAGTTTATTATTTACACAACCAGTGATATAACCACTGAAGCTCTTAGGCCACAGGCGTGAATATGACTAATCATACAAATATATAAAGAAATAGACTAACACCAGCAAGAAAGAAAGAAAGAGGTCTAGGATCTAAGATTTTTTTATACAAATTTATTACAAACTTATAACTTGTTTTTAAGTAAAAATAGTGAGAAAAATATGTTGTCCTCTTTCAGTAACAAGTCGATCAATTTTTATATTATAACTAACAAAATTAAACGAGATCTATACTTAACTTAAATTTTATATGTTAGACTGAAAAAATGCAAGTCTAGCATTATATTAACACAAAAATTAAAAAATGTGATAAATTTATAGTTATTAGAATTTTACTTAATTTTCTATTATTTAAGAATAGTATTTTTTTTAGAAATTAGAAATGTACGTTTTAAACTCCAAATATTAATTAGTCCTATACCAACTAAAGTACTAACTCCTGAGTCATATATAATTATATCATGGTTTAAAATCTCAAAAATATTCTGATGGTTTATTATTTTTGAACATTTGTAAATTGCCACTAAGGAATGGTTCAGTTTTTTTACATTAATATAGATTATACACTGTATAACTCCCTCTGAAAATAAATCTTTGTAGCGTATTGTTGAAGAAATTAGGCGGAAAAAAGTAGATTAGGTATTCATAAACAGACGATTTAGTTAATTTTCATTTTTTTAAGAAATTTAAACAATGATATTTAAAAATATTATTAGTACATGTTTATATGGTGTAAAAATATATGACAGGATAATTACTTTTTATACATTTCTAACATCATAATTTAAAATAATTTATATCGTTACAGTTGATTGAAAAAGCAGTTACAAATTAAGAAAGTTTAATTTTTAATTAAAGTTTCTGTCATACGTGTAAAAGTAAATGTATAGTTCAAATTATTGTTGTGTGATATGTATTACATATTTAATTACGCTTGTAATAATATTATAAACAATAGGACGACTATTAAAGCGTTATTTATAATAATATAGTATTTTATGGGAAATCCGATATAATAGAAGTTATAATTTCACTATTAATATTTAATTACATTGATAAATTATTAATTCAAACATCCGAAATAAGGTCAATAAGTACAACAATTATTAAAATTTCTTTTGTAATGTTAATGTAATATACATGATAACATATTTTTTATTGTTTAACATTAATGACTTCTAATACATTAATATAGATTGTTATTTTAGTTATGATATATATTTTTATTACTTCTATCATAGTATTCTATTATATAATTTGAATGTACAAGATAACAAAACAAATTCACCATTTATGTATAAATTAATAATGTTTATTTACTAAACTGTGTTTACTAATTATTTGTAATTTTAAATTTTGAATAATACAGTAACTAAAGTCCCTATTAAATGTTATAGTCTAAATTGAATATTTAATCAGTTTTTATAATAAAAAACTAACTGAAAAAATATTCAAATCAAACAAACGATAAAATGACTTGGTAAAAATTAAACGTGAGTCATTTATACTAGCATTTTTGATTTTAAATAAATTACCATGATATTATAATTTATCATGAAAAAAATTACGGTAATATTAAAAAATAAATAAATTATAAGTAAGTACTTGAAAGTTCAAATATAATATAAATAGTATAAGCCATTAGGTTTAAAAGCTATCATCATCGCATACTTTTAGGAATTCAAAATTCTTAAAAGTTGAATATTTTAAACTTCATTTTAGTTTAAACTTTTTTTCGAAAAATAAAACCATTAAAAAATAAGTATACTTTTGATTAAAATTTATAAAATTATGAGAATAAAATGCATTTTACCTTTCGTCGCTAGGTACTTCGACACAATTTTCTGTTCCTAGTCCGCATACTGATGCACAACTCTTAACCGAATAATGAGACTGCAAAAAACAAGTTTATTAATATGATATATTTATATAATTATCTCGTAGGTAAATACAATTGTTATCTAATTCTTGATACCGTAATATTTTCAGTAATAGAATATAATAATTTTGTGTAATCGAAATGCCAATTTTTCGTATTTTTATTTTAAAGAAAAACTAGAAATTCTATAAATGTATAGTGTTCTCCAGATTATCTTTTAATAATGGAAATAGTGCGGTATTCTTCCCGTGTAAGATAAAAAGTACTAAGTTCTGATGCAATAATAATATTATAATGTACCTATACATTTTTAATAGAGGTATTTCCCGATATTACCAAATTTTAAGTAAAATTATTTAGTAAAGAATATATTTACTTAAATCACAAAGGCATAGAACATTCAAAATAAATCTCTTAATTTTAATTTTTAGTATCAATCCATTACTATAAGACCACCAAACACAAAAATATACATATTATTTACATAGAAATAATTTCTGTTTAAAAAAATGGTAATATTACTAATATTTTATTTAAAAATAAGCAATAAAAATCTGTATAGATACCGAAATAATTATAATAAGTATGATGCGAAGTGGCAATATTACTCTGAATGGCAACATTTTAGGGGTGACAAAATAATATGACATCATTCAGTTTTTGACATAAACGTGTATTGAAAATTAGATTGATGACTTTGGTCTTTGGATTTGTTCAGTTTTGAATAGCAATTATAAAATTATTGATGTTAAATTTTATGTAAGTAAAATAAAATAAATGTCAGATAAATTCATGTTTTAATAAAATATACGGTGCAATATGTCTGTGACATTAAAAATTACCTAAATACTCAAACAAACCGCAAGCGGTATATAAATAACAAGTTGAATATCGTAATACATCCGATTTAATTTGTGAAATTACTATTAATTGTTATCCATTCAACCGTTTGTTTAGAAATAATTCAGTATATTCTGTACGTCTTTATAAGGAGGTAAAAAAATTGTTCATTGGACATTATAGGAAATAATAACGTGCCAAAAATATAGTACACAATTATGAAAATTCACGAGGACGTTTTATAATAATTATAAAATCGAAATCCTTTTCCAATAAAGTTGTATCTAAACGGTGTACCAATTTTTAGATAGTTTTAAAAATGTGTGAAAACAGATTACGTCTATATATAGTTTATTAAATAAAGTGAGGCACTTCTGTGAAAATGTCCCCTTTGTCACCTACTCATTAACATGACGTTATGTATAACACTTCTCTTATTAGGAAGGTAGCGCATATACACATCACAGATAGGTACATACAAATTATAATGAACATAAAACACGAAATAGTTATAAATTTATAATTCATGTAAAACGTCTTAACTCTTAATGGGTTCTCTCTCTCTCTCTCTCTCTCACACACACACACACACCATGACATATATGCACACCACCACAATACTCTTGTCGGTTAAAGATGTCATATTGTGACCTGCAGGACTACTGCAGTAGGTATCTCTACACATTAAAATATAATACGCAGAAAACAATAGATTTGTTTTAGTCTCTGTTATACACATTATTATTATTGTTGTTGTGAGCGAAAACCCATCGCGTTACTCAAGCGAATCAAAATTCAAAGTGCTTTGGCACAGCAACATCTGGAGCCGTTCTCTTGTCACGGTCTTGTATATACGCCTCAACGTTTCGATCTGTCCGGGTAGACGGAAATCGTAAGAGCGGTAAATGGTGCTCGCGCACCCTTATACTATACATAGCTGTAAGGCTGTAAGAGTATGAAAAAAACCGTCTGTTTAATATATATATATATATAGATTTAAGGCTTTAGGCTGAACAGGAAAAGTTTACGTCAATAATATAATATATATATATAGATGCATCGTATATATATATTATAATACTTATACGATTCGACATTGCGACCGTATATCTTATGACGAATAAAAATATTACTTTAGGGCAAGAATATATTATCGTACTATAAAACCGAATAAAATAGATTGTAATATTGTGCCAGCTCGAAAATGATTAAAACTGTAAAATATTAATAATAAATCAACATTCGTTGTATGAAGTATTGAGAAAAAAAACTTTTATGATTAAAGTTTATAAAGATTGCATCTATAATTTTAAATTAATAAATTTCAATAAATATACTTTCATTTTTCGTCAATAAAAAAAGGATTAAGATTGATGTTGAAATAAATAACTTTTAACTATATGAACAATATTTACGGTAAAGCTTAGGCAAAGCCTATTAAATTCATTTTTCAAAAATTTCCAGTATAATATGATTCATATCTCTCTCAGAATCTACTATCTAGTCTTTTTTTTAACTTAACACTGAGGGCGGATAGTATATCTAAAAAATGGTGTATCAATATAATTTTAAATACAATCATTAAATTAAATAATAAATAGTTTTGATTGTATGTCGATTTAAGTATTTAAATAAAAATCAAATATTCATCTCACACAATGCTACCTATATTATACCAATTTAATTTGTTCAATACTATGGGCCACTGACTGTTATAAATTATAATATTAATGGTTAAGAGTTTTCTATAATGTGGTTATCTCTTATTTATACATATATCAAGAATATAGGAAATAATAAAAGTTCATCAAAACCTAAAATATTATTAAGTAATTACATTTTAGATTCTGAACGAAGTGAGGAATATATTGATTTTACAATGATGTATGTTTTTTTTTTTTTTGAACAGACGTACTTACCCTATTTAAAATTTTTTTTTGATTCTTATTTAACTGTGAAAATCAGAAAATGTCTTGAAACATGTTTTGTTTTTTTAGTTTTAATAATCGAATAATTTGATAAGTATTAAACTAAAAAAGAGTGTAATATTATGCTAAAATATTTCTGACTTATTATTTTCATATAGGTACACATATGCGATAAATTACGGACCGTATCCACGCCTTATTATATTTCGCGATATTTCAGTTGATCGAGAAAAAACTGGAAGTACCAATAACAAAATCCGATATTCTTTAACATATTAATAAATTATATTGTTGAATTACCGTGATAAGCATTTCATCTGTCTAAGCTGGAACGGTGTAAAGGTTATAAATTGATTATCGATTAATATTATACGTCCTAAGGCCAGTTATGATACGTACATAGTACCTAAACAGAATATTCAATATATCTTAATTATATATCATCTGCGTATCACGCGCGGTGTTCCAAACCTATAATGCTGCACGACCGAGTAGTCACTAGTCGTATATTTATATACGGTCGGTGCGTCTGGTATTTGTGTTATTTTAAATTAAAAAAAAAAAATCGGAAAAATAAAACTACACCCCTACAATGGTAATGCGCGTGGCATTGCAGCGCTTAGGGGCGGAAGTATAACACACTCACACGCACACAGTTTATGCACATATTGTTCATTTCGGTAGACGAGTGCGCGAAGTTTAATTTCTAGTTCGTTGCACCACATGCATGTGCATCACAGAAACCGTCGATTGTTTTGTATATGTCGAGCGATGTGTTATTAAAATATAAATATGTGCGCCTGCCCTCGTTCAAATTAATATTGGCGTTTGTACTATTATACAAACGTCAGATTTTTTTTCAAATAATTAATGAGATCCTCCTTGACAATTATTAAAAAACAAAAAATAGTATATAGATATATACATGCATATATTAATTAATACTTAATAAGTACTAATATTTTGACTACAGTCATGTAAGAATATTATTACGACAATCAATTTGACATAAATATATATTTGATCAATTGAACTAATAAATCAAACTACGAGAAAAGACTAAAATAATAATAAGTTATACCAAGTGTATACAACAGTGTATAAAGGTACTTATAAATGTATTAAATTTAAAGGGATTCTCTATTGATTTCTATTATATACTATACTCCGGATACTCCCCTAAACATCACTACTAGATTAATTGCGTTTACTTTATTTTATTATAATTTGACATTGAATCAATTATATTACTTGCATTGAACATAAGACCACAAGTGTAATATAATCATATTAATGTTACTATAGAAATGTATAATAAGGGCACCCACCACAAAATAAAGGGCGCATACAAATTCTGAAAAAGAGTAATCAATCAGGTCGAATATGTGTACAAAATAAAAATATAAATTAATACAAAGAAAAATGTTCCAAAAGTTCTGATTTATTCTTTACCTTAAAGTTACTCAACAGCTGCCTTAGATAATTTAAAAAACGTATAAATATTTATTATACATTTTAGTCAATGAAAAATTGTAAGCACATTTATTCACAAAATCACAACAAAACAACGAAGTTAATTGAAATACCTATCAATTTCCTTACAAAAAATACGAAAAACTAAAAATCTATAAACTGTTTTCTGCAGTTTCTATTTACAGTTGGCTATTATTATTTATCAAATTATACATTTAAATCGTTAATAGTATGTATATGTATGTTTCATAAAAGTATTAAATTATAGATACGGGTGTCTTTTGGTGTCATAAATAGTAAATATTATCGAACTTGTACAGCAAGCCCAGAATCATCGGCTCAACAAATTTAGGTAATTTATCATACACCTCTCAATAGTCTATATCGTATAGGCATGTAGCTACTTATTCATTATAAGTAAATAATACAATTTATTACGCACTACTGCGCATTAAAATTAACAACAATTTATTGACAATAAGCGTGTTATCCGCACGAAAATGGCCTATAGGTGGTAAAAATAATATTATATTATGTACACAGCACGTTATAGTAATATATATGTATGTCCATCGTAATCTAATCCTCTCATTTGTCTGCCACACGTCATGTCAAACAAAACTGTCTGCCCGCGTCAGTGTAAACGGACTCAACGTTAGGTACCTATTTTATCAGTGTCGAGACTTACCCCAGTTATCCCCACCCTATACGTTTTTGAAAACCGTGACACGTGCGACAGACAGCAGCTGTCCGAAAACGTTTAAATAACATTTCGTACAGTTAATATTGTAATTGTATATTGTATGAAACGGATTGCGGGTTCTCACTTGGTTCGATGTGTACATGACCAGTTGTCCTTTGATCGAGTGGAGTCCTTGTTCCTTGTATCCCGGGAACATTTTATGTCGGGCTGCCAAAAACGCGTACATATTCGATATCGATCCACCTACCGGGAAAACACAATCACAATATTTAATCAAATTATAGCAAGAAAAAATAATCGTCCCCCTGCGTAAATTACGCAATTTCCCAACCTCGAACACCACAATGATGAATAATTATTATTAATCGTATATTTTATAATGTCATTATTGATTTCACCTGGAGCAAAAATCGAGTCACCGTTCTTCCACCCGATGATTTCTCTCATCTTGGTTAACACCACATTTTCCATGAGAATAAATACTGGAGCGATTTCGTACGTAAACATGTTCGTGTTTGCCGTTGCTGTTAGCCATTCACCAGCCATGGATACGATGTCTAGACCGCATGAGAGTTGGTTGAAAAATCTCGGATGTCCTGCATTATAAATACAACTTATATATATATATATAAATATACAATGCACGGTATATATTATTATAATTTATATTTATAATACGTATAATATATAGTTTTATCATGAGTGTATCACTACATAACGCGAAAGATCCATATTCTTATAACAATAGATTAAATTATTTTTATACATTATTATGCTCTAATATAGGTAGGTAAATCCGAATTTTGAGTATAAAAACACACCCATAAGAATAACAATAACAGTGATTAATTGTTACTATAATATTGTTTTACATATTAAAGGAAAAAAACGAGATACCTACACAAAGTATTAAAATATAATCTTTTTTTTTAAATAATGATATGATGGTTTTTTTAATTAATGCATAATCAATAAATTACACATAAGAGCTCCTTAAAAAAAATGTTAAATATTATATTAAAATAAGCTTAATAAGGATATGTGTTTCTTTAAATTTTATAATAGATAACCGTTTTATTTATTTATTTATTCATTTTATAAATAGGTCCAGTTACAGAATAAAATGCAGTATTCGATTAACAACAAGTTGACATTTTTTTTTACATAGGATAACTTAATAATTAACTAATAAGAATAATAAATTAAAGACAATATTAATTTTGAATTAAAAATAAATATAGATATAAGGAGAAACTAATAATAATAATAAGATTTTTATAAAAAAAAAATCATAATAAATTTATTATGGAGGTATCCGTAAAGGCGTAATATATGTTTCCGCCAAAAGTAGACCTTTCCCTTTTCCACCAAAAGTGTATTTTTCCTTTTTCTACCAATATCCGTTTTCACCAAACTTAACCACGTTTTTACCAAAACAATTTGTATACTACGCTTTTATTAAAACCTTTAATACAGTAAAAAATGTATTTAACATACTAATGTTGGGTTGAAAAAATTATATTTTTTTAAATTGCAGAATATACTTTGCGTGGGTTTTTATGAATATACGTATACCTATAATACATATAATCAATGTATAATATTGTGTGTTTATCGTATTTAATTGTATGTTAAATTGTTATCGTACTTTGACGAACCAAGATAATATATCTAACGGGACAATATTTTATGAACAAGTGAAAAGGTTACACAGTTTAAATTGTACATAACAACTGTGTGTGTTAAAATAAAAGTGTTAGATTTAGGTAGCTTAAATACACGTAGTATGGTTATTGTGGTGAAAATGTGGTCAATATCTTATTTGGTGGAAAAGGAAAGGTCTACTTTTGGTGGAAACAGGCATCGTCCAGTCACAATAGTATATGTATTTTCATTGTATTTGCATCGTACCTAATCGAAATATATTCAAACAGTTTAGATTATTTTATTATTTCTGTATAATATTTTACGAGTTCTGATATTATAGTATATTAACTTTGTTCCTATATTATAATGGGTACACGACTTTCGTCTGAAATGCCCGCCGCTTACGGAGAAAATTCGAATAATGCACTGAGTATACACATTCTTGACGATTTTCCTTTCCTCCCTACGAAAGAAAGTATTCATAAATGAAGCATGGAGATTAATTCGTATATATAGGACTAGAACGTTTCACCAAACTAATTAAACACGCGTATCCCTTAAATTATTTTTTTTTCTTCCTGCGACGGCTTTCAATTTCGATCGTCCCCTTATACCAATTTGTATAATATATATGCGAGGTGATCACGATATATGTACAAAAGTCCCCTCGGTGAATCAAATATATATATTATATACATGGCTACAATGTGATTTTTTTCGGGGAAGTAAAAAAATAACAAAAAAAAAAACCGTTTTTTATTGTACGTATACTATAATAATAATATGCGATACGATATCTCATCGGGCGAATATAACTCTGAGCTTTCAGTCGCCGCGCTGACATATTATTTATAATAATATTATAAAGTTTGTTTCGTTAAGGAAACGACGGTGCGCGATGCCGCTGACCGTGCTATCTCGAGGAAACGCGCGTTCCCGGCGGGCCGGAACTATAGCTGACGGCACGCGTCGATAACAACCGCCGTAATAATATCAAGTATACAGTAATAATAATATACTATTATAATACATTATAATATAGAGATTGGGGAGAGCGACGATCGCGAAGTCGTCGTGACTGAAAACGATCGATCTATATTTGCGCGGTTATCGTCGTATATCATCGGTTTTGTTTTTTGCTACCATCCCTTTGGTACCGGGCCCACCGCGATGCACTGGTTTTGATCGGTATACGACCACGAAATAGCGGGGCAGGGGGGTGCGTCCGGGAGCGTGCACGTTTGGTGTAAATAAATAACATAAAAAAAAATATTTATAAATATATATATATAAATAATATTGTTTCATTGAATCTCTTCGGCACACGTGACGGAGACGCGACGTATATAGCCGTATATTATATTATGTACACAGCCACAGACCCCACTCGGCCGGCAGACTCAACCACTCCTCACACCACCGCACTGATCCCTTCGCCCCCGCCAAAAAGGTTTGCCGATAAGAGCGAGCGGTTTGAATAGCAGCTTGTTAGACGTCATTAACACTGAACGCCAGTTCTCATCAATCATGCACCGGAGCGCGTGCCGAAACTTTCACCGCGCCTGTTTAATACATTTATGTATATATATATATATATATGAAAAACAATAATATATATATATACCAAGAACCTCCAAACCACCACCCACCCCTGGGACCACTTAATAGCCCATCCTTACACACACACACCCTCATATTTCCTCTCCTTCGTACGTACGTTTTTACCGAAAAGTATATACTGTATATATATAGGTACACGCAGGATCCCTTCGGACGGATCGCCCTCGTTCAGATTCTTTTGCAAAACACATATACTTCCGATGTGACCGGAAAATAAATCGGATTTACACCGTCGCCGCTTCAGGTAGTGTGTATATACAATGTGTTTAAGTTTTTTATATTTCTTTTATATACGTAAACCGTGAACAGTCGTTCATTTCGTACCCTCTCTCTGGCGATAAGTCAACGTCCGTCACACAGAATAGTCATCACTCTTTTACCACCCACTATACCTATATATAATATATAACTTAGATTTTTTCTATTTTTTTATTTGTGTTTTTCTTTTTACTAAAACGTAGCTTTACGTTTGCTTTTCCACGCCATAAGCGTTATTTTAATTTTATGCTTCGATTAGGTACCTACTACCTACGTTACAAGCATAATATTTCAAGTGCAGAAAAACATTGAGTGAAATCACACTGAAAATAAAATGTAGTTTGAGTTTAAAAAATATTTTTAATAAAAAGTATATAAATAATAAATACCTAAATAATAGTTAATAATTGCGGGAAATCGAATTTAATAAATTAATTTTTCTTCATCAAATTTAAATATTTTTATATTGCTAAAAGAATGACAACAGTAGATTTATTTTTCAAAGATTAATGTATAAATATATAAGAGAATGAAATTTTTTATTTTTATTTACATTATGTATTCAAAATAAAATATAAAATTATGTTAAAGTATTAAGACATTAAAAAAATACAGTAATTGATAATTAATTTATTTTAATAGGTGGCAGGTGCCAATTATATAAATTATTTAAATTTTTTTTTTATAAAATTTTATATTTTAAATGATAACAATTTAATTTAACAACTATTTATTTATTTTGTAGATTAATTTATACATATAATAACTACCAACCTTAATTATTTACAATACTATATTAGCTTTAATGAATGGTTTTAATTTAAATGTTATTAATTCTTTAAGCTATAATATTATACAGAAAAAATAATATAATTAAAAAAATAATTTAATGTTTTATAAATTTACAAATTAAATTAATATTTAATTTTTATATTTTACGCTATTATATTACATATTTTGAATACTATTAATCCAAAAAGTTTAGCATTAAATTCTAAAAGCTTCGGAAACCCATTGTACTGGAAATGAGATTAAAAAGTTCCTAGGAAATTATTTTATACACAATAATAGTTTTTCTTAGTATTTTTTTATTATTATTTTTTCTTAGAAAAGTTTCCAGCACACGATATAATAATATTATAAATTATGTACGTTTACAAAACCGACAATAAGCGTTACGAGTCACAATGATGAGATGCTCAGAAAAGCGTACTCTTTTTTAGATAAGAAATGGACAAGCATTGGGGCGTATTTCTTTGAAAACATTCTTTCCGATTTCCATGGATATAATATATGTGATAAAAACTTATGAAATAAAAAAATACCAGCTATATAATTTTTTTATTGTTCATTGTCTCGTCTTGTAGACACAATGCAATGGTACTATTCGTATCACTATTGCAAAGAAAAATTACTGATAAATAACGATAAGTAGAAACCTACAATTGGCTGGGAATCTTTACTACCATAATCATAACTCACAAGACTACGAAAGCAATGATAAATTTCAACTTTCGAGATAAGATTTTACTCCATTTGCATGGCGGAACGGGTCGGAATTATTTCGTTATAGTAGTAAGTATATCAGTATTTGTTCAATAGATTATTCAGTTATCCTATTACATTTATTTCCTAACTAACTAATCGATTTGCTACACAAAAGTCTAGTTAACCCAAAAATGTGTTGGTAAAAGGTCTCTAAATCTCAAATGACTTAAATATGACTTGGTTTATTTTATAAGAAATTATTATTAGTATATTTAAATTTATATGTCCAATTTTAATAAATACTGACATTTTCGGTAAGTATATTAACTATATATTTAAAGTCTACAGTTTAAAGCGTATAAAAAGTTTGCTTGAAATAACACTTATGCGGTTCTAGATTTATAAAAAATTTCTTTGAAAAGCATTATATACTTATTATTATATATCGTTAAGATGTTTTTTTATTGTATATAATTTTTCCTGTTTATTTTTGTTTGTATTGTTTTCTTTTTGATAATAATGTATTGGTTTCATGTATCTCTCTCAGCTCTTAAGTTCTGTTTCCTAAACAAATGTTTTTGAAGCATTTATTTTTTTATTTTTTCGAATAACTATTTTTCGCATAAAGGACTAAAGTATATTAAAATTGATGAACGTACATAATATTATACCTACAGTGATTGATGACAACAATTAATTTATTCAACAAATAAATAATTAACTAAATCCTATAGTATTATAACTTGTTATTGAATAACGCTTAACAATAATATATTAAATATAAAAAAAATTATTTTCATCATTTAAAAAAAAAAGCCACAATAATTAACAGTCACATTTATTGTTTATAATATTATAATTTATCGCTTTACTAGCTATTCATAGTTGACACACTTGTCATACCTATAGTGTTAGTGCATTTTTCTGTTATTTAATTAAATATATTCTTTGTAATATTGGTATATTATATTTTTATTTTATAAAAATGATTTATCCTAATTTCTAAAACAATTATGTAAACGGCAAAAAAACTGACTACCTATTTAGTTTTTATATTCAGTATATCCATATACATTTAAGTGAATATTTTGTTTATTGAACTCAATAAGCCTTTTTTGTATTGTTGTCTTATAATTAAAAATATATACCTACTATATAATTAGTATAGTTATTCTAAAGAAAAAACAGTATTCTATTCTGGAGAAGTAAATTAATAATAATAATATTTTTACAAAAAAAAAAAAATACCAATAATGTGTGAAGTGCATCGTCCGCTTGAGAAAAGTAGGCGCGTAAATCGGATAGATGCAGATGCAATATAGTCACATCGTCATTAATCTATTTTGTTTATTTTAATACGATCGTATTAATCCTATGTACCTCATATTACTATAATATTAGAATTCAGTGCGACGTTATTTCAATTTTTTTTCTTTTTAATATACATATATATTTGTATCTGGGTCACAAACCCTGTGGTGAATTTTTTCATTTTTCAGGTCAATCAATTGACTAAGCAGGCGACTATATTATTATCACAATGCTATTGGACTTAAAATACGCGAGCATATAACTTACGTAAGGGCTTAAAATTGATTGTATTCGATTATATTGTATATTATATTATAATATATTATTTTAAATTTATAAATCAGAAAAAAATTAACGTCGATAAGCGGAATTGAAATTAAAATCGAAAAATTTCATTTCGATATTTTCATCTATTGCCTTGCATTGTCTAAATTACACCACCGCGCACCGGTTTTATTGTGATGATGCAGGGGCGAGTGTATAAGATTGTCGCGGATCGCGGAGGAACGATGAACCGTCATCGTCAGCGGACTGTGAGAGCGGTCTTTGACGTGACCCGTCGGTTGCAGCGGACAATCGTCCGGGAAAATCGTTCGCGATCATTTTTCCGGGCCGGTTGGCTAATGGCCCTTTTTGCTGGCGGCCGGGCGGGCGCCGACGGTCGGACGGTAGCGCGCGCGTATTATACAAATCGCACGCGCCCGGGCGGATTCCGCGGAGGGCGTGCGCAGCGCGCACACATCATGCGGGTAAAACCGCTCGCGCGTCGTAATCCCGGGGCGGCGGCGGCGCACAATCATACGGCACATTACTCCCGCCGCCCTCTACGCGACGCTACCGCCCGCACCACAATCGCACATCCGTAGTTTGATTACGATTGTGTGAGGGAGGGAGATATACGTATACTGTAATTCGTGCGAATCCGTTTTTATTTTTCGTTTAAAACTTGTGTTCACTATACTTAGGTGTGCATTTCAAAATGTATCTACGTATACTGACATTTGTTTTCAACATTCGTTGTCACCAATATAAGATGATATTCCCGGAAAATAATACAATTTGATAGTTTAGTACCTATATACCTAATAACTATCGATTTATGTGTAACGGTCAACCAGCGAGAACGCCTTTGTTTTTCAAAAATTAGAGCTTGATTAACTGACATTCACTTAGAAAACTCGCTGAGGATTGTATCGTCTTAGATCCAATCAATTATCGAAAAATTAGTTAATGAAAAACAATGTCAGTTATCAGTTATCGTAATTTAAAATGCTATCATCAAAATTATAAATGAATTTTTGTATAAAATACATGTTTTTAGTTTTTTTACCACATATAAGACCCACAAGATTTGTAAAAAATAATATATACATAAAAAGGTTGAAGACCCATAATCTAGTACTTATTGGTGTCAGTAGCTTATGAACTAAGTAAATTTCGGCTGTTTGGGTGGGAAGATACAACTAATTTGCTTGGATTATCTACGAGTAAATAGTAAATAGTCCACTATATAAAATTAAATCAGTAAATAAAAAAGTTGTTAGCGATCACAACAATAGTACCAAACTTCTAAAAATTATTTATATCAAATGAAAATTCAAACCCGTGGTGGGGGAGGAATACATATTCTACATATATATTTCGTACAAAAAAAAATATTATTGAAAAAATCTAATTTGCTTTACTTCAAAACATATTCAAACTTATTTTATTGACAAGGTAAAGCATTGTATTACCAAGCAATTTGTTTAGTAATTTTATAGATATTGTCTGAATTATAATATATTCATAAAAACTAATAACTCACACATATCCTGGAGTGAATTACAATTTATAAGTCATAGGTGTACCTGTAATACGTTCCTCGGAGTCCCGGCCCCCAGCCACTTTTAAAAATATAAAAATGATTACATTGTGTTCATTAATAAAGAACAATAATTTACAGAAATATTGAATAATAACTTAATCGAATCCAACTATGTTATGACGTGTGTGTAATAATAATAAACTAATCAAGGGCTGTATAAACACATATTTTTTTTCCAATGTCTACTATGATGAAAACCTCGCAGTAGGTGTTGTTTCTTGACAAAACAGAAATACGTTGATTTGTTCAAACAAAATTATGATGGATTATAATATGAATATTAATGTAAATAGTATAAATTAATTGAGTGGGTTCACTCTTATCATCGAATACCAGATGGGTAATTATGCAGGCGTCGTTATTATACACAAAAACATATTATCTAACACTGAAATAATGAACAAATAGAAACTTGTATGACGCGGACAGGATTGAGAATAAATATTTTATATTATTGTTATATTATTTTATGTTTTATGTTATTGGTTTTACAGAAATCTCAACTCCTATACAAATTAAAAATTTAACACATTGATTCTACTACAATTCGTACCAGTGGCGTGTTTAGGGGGTAGGCAAGTATCCACCCACATTTTTTATAAGTATAAGTCCATTGCTCAATGCTCAATGGAAATCTGATTTATAGTGAGAAAACAAATTGTTTTGATTAGGTTAAAATTTAAGACTTGAATATTTAAAGAAGAACTGTGGATTTTTTTTTTGTATTATACAGGATATTGTACTCTAAATATTGTTTCTGTTTCCATAATTTTTTCTATTACAATTATTTTTTGTTTATAATTAATCTAGGAATATCTAAGAACCAAATTAAATTATATCATATAGTTTATGTTTTAATAAAAGGTAAGCTACCATTTATTATAAAAGTATTAAAATTAGTCATTTAGAATAAAAATACTAAAACTTAAATAGATCAAATTATAATATAAGGAGGGGGAAAACCATTCTGAAATTAACTTTTGTGGCTCATCCACAAAAAAAATTCTGGACATGCCACTGATTTGTACTAGAGAAATAGATGATTATTCAACCAACCGTACTTAACAAAATCAAAAACCATAGCTATTTTTGATTAAATTGAAGAGTTTAACTCTACTCATAATTATCTTTCCTATATAAATATGAAATAATTAATGATTTATCATTATTATACAGTTAAGATTTTTTTGCTCTATTATTATATTAAACTAAAATTGCACTCAAAATAAATCTTAAGATATACCAACTTTTAATTTTGTTTTATTATTTGAGTTTAATATAGGATTTACTATGTTTATACCCTCATAACAGTCCTTATTTTTTGTAAATTTTTCTATTATACACATACACATTACACTATTTTTTTTTTGTCTATCTAGACAAACATCTTTTAAGGCTTGTAACTAGTAAACATAAACTTTTTTTCGTCCATTTGTCATTTGCTACTGCACACTGTGTGTGCTACTACACACACAAAATAAATAGGGTCTGCCTCATAAGTAAAACTTAATGCTTTTATGGAAGTAATATGATATAATATTATATTATTTAAAAATAACAATAAGGAAGTTTAGACCAGGACCCATAAATGTTTATAATAAAGGTGAAAAGCCAAAGAAAATGTCCGGCATAAAATACAGCTAAATTATTACATTCCCTTAAAAAAAAAAAGAAAAAATATCTCAAGTTACTTATAGTAAAATTATTTAAAGGAATACTGTAAAGGCCGATGAGAATATATTTATTTTTTTATCTAAAAATGCATGATGATGGATGATATTATATTGTGTAGAATTTTCTGTTTGTATCATATTAACATAAATTGAAAAGAATCGTATCTGTTGTTATTATATATAGGCGTGACTGAGATTTGAATCAGAAAATACACGTACACTGCATACAATATATAGAAATATCTATTTTAGTCAAATTGATTTGAAATATGCAAAAATAATTATTATATTCCTTTACCTAAAATACATTATTATTTTACGTTGTGGTCTTTAAATATAATGATAAATGGATGTCATATCTGCTCGTTCTAAAAATGAACATGCTAATATTTTAGTGATATAATAGATTATAGATATAAATAGGACCAATAGGAATCTGAAAAATAAAAACTAATAAAATTATTTTACCATACAATGTGTGCTAAGTAACATAACGTAGACTGTTTATGAACATAGCCACTAACTAATATATTAATAGTCACTCAAACACACAGCGGGTTATCATTTACAAAACAAAAATGTAGTTTTAAAAATTATATTATCTACGAAAGAGATAAATTTTAAGATCATAATTGATCCTATTATAAAAATAAATGTAATACACCATTATGATAAAAAAAAATATATTTTTCATTTAAGAAGACTAAAGTTGACTTAAATAGCTAGAAAACTAGTGTTTTCAGTTACATGGATTACCTACCCCGTAGCTAGATAGTATTTACATTATATTATGTATATTAATATTTGTATTACATAAGGTTTATAGAAGACTTGACATAATATATTTTAAATGTAATTTCATTGTATTCAATTTCCAGATGTCCCTGTTACGCTATATGTCCTGTACACATAATAGGTAAAAGGGCGTGTACGAGTGGTAAGTACCTACTTCATATATAATAAATAAATAGATTTTATACTATGCGAGTTTCTGATGGATTTATGATTCAAAATGTTGCAGTGATGAACTGTAAATGGGAAATTGTAGATGCTATTCGGAGACTTGTGTGCATTATTACTTGTACTTTGTGTACCTCGAGTATACGCTGCAGTTTGTTTTTAATTATTATCATAATCATTTCAGACGTCATTTTAAGGATGGGTAATGTCGAGGGGCGGTCGGAAACGCGACGTACCAGGAAATTAATCCGATTCAAGATTATGATAATGAAAACATCGTGGCACGACGGATGTCACCGAACACGCTTACACTGCGGGCACACGACAGACGTCAGTGGTGATAACACCCCTCGCCAACCAATCTCCACGACTATTCAAAAACGATTTCACCCCAAGTGAATATACACAACAGCCGCGGTGAAGATTTTTATACAAATATATTATGCACGTTATGACCACGAGTACTTCGCTTTGTCACATCATAATAATATATTATTTATATTATGCATATTGTCGACGGCTACTGCAATGGTTGTCGATACATTAGTATTATATATATTATTAACTTTGTGTACTATAAGAATAATAAATTCATGAAAACATATGCTTAGAAAATATTATTATGATTTAAAAATTATAGTAATTAATATTTTATAATATTTGTAAATCCTGATATTAGCATAAAAATAAAATAATTTTTAATATTATGCATTCTGTAGAATATTGGATTATACAACATCCAGATACCTAACTTACCTAACTTACGCATATATTTACTTTCATAAATTAGTACCTCATTAATAATAAAATATGAATATTTTATAATTCAGAAAATAAGTGCTAAATTAGCTGTTTGATTTAATAACAAATTTCATACAAAACGTAATGTCGTATTTGTTAGATAATGGTTTGGTACTAAGTGTCTACTGTCTAGGTATAGATAATGTGTTGCATTTTATTCATGCTTTGATCAAAAGTAATATATATGGATGCTTATAACGTATTATCCTGAAAACAGTTCAAGACATTGTTAAATTCTGTAATTTCAAAGTTTCAACCACCAATAAAATGTTACCTATGTTAAGTTAGGAAATACCTTCATTTTAAAGTATAGCTAAATAGTAACATTAATAACATATCTTAAATACCTTCATAATATGATAGAATAAAGTGCACATTGTTGTAATAAAAGTTTTTAGTGTTTTTACGAATATAGAGGAGAAGTACAAGAAAACTTCGAAGAATGTTAACCCACTAAATTTAAACTATACAATTTAAATACTTACAACGTTTAATAGTAACAAATTAACTATATCAAAATTTTCAAATAATTATTCTACTTTGTATTATAGAATTAAAAATAATATATGTCATCATTCATTATGTTTTGTAATAAATTTAAATAACAGATAATTTCAAAAAGGTTAATACTTTCCAAAAAAAAATCAATGTTTAGATTGCGTCTGATATTTAACTTCTCGATAATTTTTTGACGTAATATCAATGTTCGTAACGGCGTAACAGTAGATATTATTTATTTATTATATTATTATATTAGTATATTATATTGTACGTGCAGTTGATAGATAAAAATGAATGATGATATAATAATAATATTACATAATATATTCAATATTTAAAACATAAAATTTAGTGTTTAGAATACCTACTACTTATTGCTACTACTACTCAAACCTTTATATATATTTACAAAAGCGTTAATGTTAAATAATGCATCAGTATAATGTATAATCAAACAATCTCATCGAGGACTGTACGTCTGAAAGTGTTCAGTGGTATTTGTTGAAAACCGATTGCTCTTTCGTGCGTTAAAAGCTGTCACGTACACCGGTCACAATATGATGTGTAGAGCACCACTTGTTCTCAAAACACTAATATCAAGGGTGTTTTTGTCATCAGAATCATCACACCCCATCCCTCGACAAAGTTTGAAACCATATAATATGATACATTGGGAACATGTGTTTCTCCATAAACTCAAATATATTTTATATTAAATGTATAATGTATTATAATGTATCATGTATATTGTATGTATATACAATGTATAATAATATAATATTATGTAAAAACAGTAATACACGTTTGACTATGAACTTTATAAAACCCTGTACAAAAACCGTATACACTCGTTCAAACACTGAAACGGATTTTAAGAAAAGCAATAAAAATGAAACGTTTTTCTTACCTGTTTTTACTTGATGCTTGAGTGTTAAACTGCAATCGTCGATTAAATTTTGCAATGGCACACCTTCGTTGGGAATATCCAATTTCAACAATCGTAACATCTCCTCGGGGTGCTTAAAATGCAATACTTTTTCGTCTCGATCATTGACGTCGTTAATGTAATCTACTAAGATATCAACGACTTTTAAAAGAAACTCTCTGGTTTGTGCCTGTCCAGATAAATTATGAGGCAATAAATCTGAAAAAAAAAATGGTAGACATTTGTAAATCATATAAAATTCAATAAAAAAATTGTATTTTAATAGAAAACTTCAACTGATGTTTACCTACTAGGACGTTTAAAAAAATAATGTATAGTAAAAAGTTTTGATAATATACACATTATGCACGCTATAAACTTAATAATTACTAAATCGATTTAAATTTAAATTTAAAAAATTAAATTAAAAATGATATTGTTATTCACGTTATTAAAATTTAAAGTAACTTTAAATATTATACATAATATTATCGGATATTTGTATTTAAATTTTTATATTGTTATAGTTAAATTAAAAATTTTAATTAAAAAGTTTTTATCTTTAAGCTATCTAAATATTTCCTCCGATAAAATATGTTTGATGGACCTTATTAGCATCTGAAATTTAGTATTATAAATTATTATTACGAAAAAATTATATATATATGTATACAAAATAGTTTACTAATTTTATTTGGAAAGCAAAAATGTTAAACAGTTCTATTATCATTTTTTTTTTTTGATTTTGAATCAAATATCAAAATAGATGGTATTTAAATAATGCCAAAGTTCAAATCGAATTGTCAATAAATTGTATTATATATGGCTTTTATTATTATTATATGTCGTTGTTGTTTTCCGTCGCCTCTATTAAAACACGACATAATACTACAACAGAAACATCATTGGATTTTCATAAACCATTATTTTACCAAGAACCGCGATACAATAGAACCCACTTTGGGCAGGGCTTATGGGTCCAAATCCAATAATCCATGTCATTTTTGCCGGTATTGTGTCGAGCAAAAATCAACGACGTACGCCGGATATTAAAATGTGTGACCAACCGTAAAATAGGAATCTTTCATCCCCCATTTGTTGCGGAAAACATGTAACGGTTTTTTTTTTTTATTATTATTACTATTTTTTTTCCTCTTTCAAAAGTCTAATTGAATCGAAACCGACCACCGATGACTAAGTTATTGTTGATAATCGGAAATAACCCATACAAGTAAGGTAGAGTGAGTTTCAATGGATTTCGATACGCGTATGTAATAGTTATCAAGTTATTTAGAATTGTATGTGCACTGAAAGCATCATGACCTGACCGAAAAGCTTTTCACTTGAAACGACGCATTATTCGACCGTGTTATCTAACTACAACCCGGCGAAAAATTATGCTTAAGAATTGTGATTATGGTTTATGGTTTATGGATTTAAATTTATTGTTCGTTTTTAGAGTTATATAACTATAGTGTAAGCAACTTATTTTTATTAATGTACACAATTATAATTTTATTTCATAATAAACTGTTTAAAATTAAGATTGTTTTTGTTCAAAATAGTTGTGTCTTGAGCTGTGTGTGTATTAATAAGCAAAGATATACAATATTCTAAAATTCTAAATTATTATAGTTAAATCGTATTCTAGAACGTCTAAGCTCTAAAGTAGTTATACTATATTAATATAGAGTAAAATAATTGTCAACGACATTTGCAGACTGCAGTTACGGGTACAAGCACGGGTTCTGTGTTTGAGTGTTAATACAACAACAAAATAACTGTGCTATACAATATTCGTCGGTCTGTATTTTGTATTGTATAATAATGGAGAAGATTCATAAATATTTATCATATTCGTGTTGTGTTAGCTGTCAGGGCTCAAAAACATTGCTTGAATACAAATTATATATCATCTGAACAAAACAGTGTTTGTAAATACAGCGTTGACAATTAAATTACACAATTATTTGCATACACTTTTATCTTGGCTTGTGCACGTGTATAATTTTGTTTTTACTAAAAAATTGGTTTTAAATAAAAAAATTAAAATATTTGATTGAAAAAAAATCTCTTTTAAAAAGAGTCTTTCTAAAAAAGAGAATTTAGTAGCCATAAAAATGTTTTCATTATACATATTTTTTCGTTCACTTTATCTCAGTATAATATATATAGATACAGCAAGAGTAATAGTGTTTTGTTTCTTTTTTATACGAATAATTTAATTATAATTTTGTTAAAAGATAATGCTAACACAAATTACAATTAGCCGTTAATTTATTCCAGTAGAATGGGTATAGCGTTGTTTTAGTTTTATATAATTATGGCGACAAATTTCTGCTTAATTCTAGTTGGTCGTATGAAATAATATTACGGCTTTTTTCAAAAATATTTGAACAATGAGAACGCAACCAAAATTATAAGTTATTTGGACAAAAAGCACAGGAGTTAGTTAATTAAAATGTATTATAGCCTTTTAGCTTTATTTAGGATCGTTCGTAAAGCTATTTTAATACAATGGTTTAAAAACCATCATACTTATTATAATCTATTGACTATTACATAATATTAATTGAATATTACGATAATTACACATATAATAAAAATAATATTTTGTGTACTATACAGCGCACCGCAATAATTTACATAATTTACATAATAACTGTTGTACTATTATTTTATTCGTGAACGTTAAACTAAGAATTTAACATCAATATTTTTTCTGTTTTGAAAAACATCAAAATAAATACTTAAAATTTGCATACTTGAAATCATACCTACTAAATTCATACTTAAATTTCCATATCACTCTGGTAGATTTTAAAACCAGCTAAAAAAATGAACAAATGCTATAATTTTTGACCACGATAGCGTATCTAATATCCATAAATCTTAGTTTTTAAACTATAATGTTAGGTAAGGTGTAAGTTTCATGTATTTCTTATAAAATATAGTGGTATTTTTAATTACTAATATAATATTATTTTTTTGTATAAAATAAACATTGAAATAGTATTAAAAATTGTACGTTATACTTTTAAACGTAGACAAGTTTAAGCAACTTCGAAAACCCAAGTAACAAAAAAATAAAAATAAATAATTTATCGCATTCAGAAAACAAAGGGATTAGGTTATAGAACTTATAATTCTTGCGAAAATTCTACGCACGCTGAAAAAGCTATTTATGAAATCAAAAAAGGAACATTTCATTATTTCATATATCATATAGTTTCAAAGTACCATATCTAGAATTTAGAGTGTCCGATACCTTTTGATCATTCTTTCATTCCTTCTACTCCGAAAATGATTTTCAGTAAAGGAAAGAAATAAAACGAATACATTAATTTATAATATTATTATTTATAAATTATATAAATAAAATTAGAAATCATTGAAAAACTCATAATATACTTTATGAGATTCAATCAGAATTCAAAAATAAAATTCCAAAAAACATCTACATTTATGTATATAAGCCCATCTTGACGAATATAAAACCAATAGATACTACAGGCCACGTGATATTATATAAAATTACCAATGCAGTGAATTATATTATGTATATTATATTTATAATTATTATTATATTATTATAGTTTATTTTACTTTATATCTAAAATCATCGCTCATCCCTCTCTCAAAAGATTTTTTACAATTACGGTATTGCACAGGCAACGTATGCAGTAACTATACTTGTCGGTTTGTCACCATTTGCGGTACCACCGAATCCAATTTCTAAAAATCGATACTTCCCCGAATTTAAATACCGAACTAAAGCAGTGGACAGTGGTGTAAAATAGGGTCATCATGTAAGTATAAATAAGTAATCTATAAAAAGATTTTTACCCTAGGTCATTACTTAATGTTGAAATTGTATACTGTTATAAATATAGTACGGCATTTTCGAAATATTTTCAAAAAGAAAATTACTACTATTTAATTTCAACACGGTTATTATTTTGTTTCACGAATCATAATTAACTACGAAAATACACGTAAACCACATTGAACGACTACGGTATTTATAGTCGTATGTAGCTAGAGCAGGTGCTTAGATTGGTAACAGTAATTTGTTTCGTCAATATTATATAATATATTAATCAAGACTATATAAGCTTAAAAAATGTATTTTATTTTTGAAAATTTCGTAGTCGTTACCGGGCGTCTATAACGTTTCATAAATTCTAATGGGCCACAGTTAGCGAGTAAAACCCATAATACGTATTATGTTTACTATACATATAGACGTTACCTTTGGAACTCTCCTCGAAAACGACCGAACCGAGCAAAACTACGACCGTACCTATTATTGCGGAACGACCGCGGGGACGAAAAAATAAAATCATTTGTCGATGTTATTCACATATCTGCCTATAATTATACCCATACCTATATATATATACGAGTATATAGTGATATTATTGTTGTATTTTCGCGGTAGTCGTCGGTCGTCGCCAAAACCACCGCCGCCGCCGCGGACCATCAATCTCCCAGCCGGCGGCGCGCTGGAAGTTTAACCATATACGCGCGAATTATTCGGGGAAACAATGAGCCGAGTCAACCCGTCAGCCACCTGTGCCAAAAGGCAGAATTAATTAGCCTCCGGTCGCGGTGCGCGCGGGTAACGGTACGGCGGCGACGGTGCCGCGGTAGTCGGCGGGCGAGATTTTATTAATGACGGCCGCCTGTTTGTAACGTCAGCTGCAACCAATGGGCCCTTTATGGTAACCGCCGCCCGTAAATGCCACTTCTGCGACACGAGCGCGGGCGCGCGCCCGATCGCTGCTCGCCCGTCCGCCCCGCGCGTGTCCCGCCGCCACTATAAATCACGCGGCCGATTGTTTGGTATTATTATATACGGGCTGAATTTAACAACCTCTACCGCCGCCCCTCCGCGCCGCTGCAGCCACACCTCCGCGATGCACTCGTACGCACACTCCCGGCCGAGACGCGCTCGCAAGTACGTATATTTATCATGTACACTCGCGGCGGCGGCGGCGGCGGCTGCTGTGATGCGCGGTGGAAGAATATTATTACGCGCGCGTACTTGACTCGACGTCTGCGTGCCGACCGCAAGTGCGGTCGAGGGATATAATAATATAATATATACGTAGGTTTGGTCGGAAAAAGGCGCTTATTATAATATATTATATATAGTTCAATATATTATATAGTGTAAAGGCTATATACGAGGTACTATCGCGAGTGTTGTGTGTACACCCATAGAATATTAATTGAACGTATTATACGACGATATATTATTTGTTATGATTATATATAGGCATCAGCCTATAAGTATAGATATATTATACTTATGAACAGTTATCGAAATACAATAGATAATATTATTATCACACGCAGATATATCAATTTTTACTCGAAGACTATAGGCTATACAAATACAAGATACAGTCGAACTTGGTCAACTCGGAGTTAACTGCGGGGAAAAAAAGTTTGAGTTATCCAAATAAAATTCAAAATAAATATGTAGGTATTTTTTTTTAAAACAGTACAATATATATTAATTCCTATATGTATTTATTATAATATGTAATAAAAAATATTTACTATTTATTTATTATGTATAATTTTAAAAAGGTATATAGGTATAAACAAAAATTAGGTTAGAAAATTATTTTAAAAAAGTATTTATTTTTGTTTGAGTGTTACTGTTGATCGCCACAGCATTTGCAGTGAATCGTTCTATTTTATTTAAAGCTTCGAAAAAGCCGATCACTGACCTCTGGTTTGTTTTCGATAAATCGCCTCTATTCATTATAATGCACCTGTGCTTGTATAATCTATTTTCGATAGTAAATGCACATAGCCACATAGGTACATGAGGAAAATATCACAATTTTATAATATTATAATATAGAAAAGTAACGAGTTTATTTGCTAAAATGTTAAATACTTCAATATTATTTACTTAACTTAGAGGAACGAATAATGAGTTCTAAAACTAAACTTTTCCCTACCCATATTAATCCAAACTTACACATTATACCTAAACTGACTATAAGTACACCATTATCTAACCTGTGATTTATTTTTGATACAAATTCATAATAATTTGTAGGTACTAAACAGTGCTATACTCTGACGACATCTTGAGAAGAATTTAACGAAAAATAATGTAAATGATATTTTAAAGTTTTTCAAATGAATAATCATAACAACTATATTTTAATTTATGATTGAATAAATACCTATTTGGCCAATATTTATGTACATTATTACACAACAAAACGGATGGAACCAACCGTCAGCTGTGACTGCGGGATGATATTGTATTGTAATGTCCATACCTGATATTATAAAATATTTGTATTGTTAAAAGTTTGATACCGTTACGAAAAATATAATAAATCATTACATTCGAAAAGCAACGATTATGATGTTCGATATTTGTAGTGAAAATGATTTTCATTAAATTCAAAAAATGTTAACGAACAATATGCAACGAATTAATTACATGCTTGATATATATATATATTATGCAATAATATAACATTTTACGTTTTGTATAAAACAAATTTTTACAACCCACATATTTTTTTTAACCATAGTAAACTTTGTATTTGTTGTACCCGTATTGAACACGGAAAAATATACATAAATATTCCTCTGGAATGTACGTGTATCACATGGCATTTTTTTTTTTTTTTAATAACAATATACATTTATATTCAAAAGTCGTCCGTAATGGCCAAATATGTTCTAGAATAATATATTACAAAATGAACGTTTGGTTAAAAACTAAAATACATTAAATGTGTACTTTTAGTTTTTCCTTTTTCGTTTTATTACAATTATATTATAATATGATGCACCATAATACCTAATAATATATTTTTAATAAGTGTAATTTAGTTTATATTGTAATAATCATAAATATTAATTATTTAATCAAATGAGTATTATTTATTAACATATTTTGAATTAACTAGAAAAAAGGCGCAAATCTTTGTCAAACAAACAGCGTACTAATTATCTGCCAAACATTATTCTTATCTAAACGTCGAGCACCTAAAGTTATAATCTGTAGCATAGACAAAATCCTGCATACAATAATTGAGTAGGTATAAATATTTTCAAAAACTTATTTTCTATTAGAAATCAGAGTATAAGTATTACTTAAATTATAAAACAAAAAATTGAAAACTATTATGACAAAAAAATAGCGAACAAATATAATATGTTTTTTTTATATAATTTTAACTTACTATAAACATATAATATGGTCAACATCTAGAATCATACAATAGAAAAAAACTAACCCAATTCAATGATTAAATCAGTATTTTAGAATACCTTTGACCACAAAGTTAATAACAATATATTATATTATATTATTATGAATATCCTATTATTCATGTCGGTATCAGTCGAACGTGTATGTATGACGTATGGTTTTTATCGCTCCCGTTCCGAATAAAGTTAAGTACCTACTTTTATTATGCCATATACGCATACCGACCGCAGCTCGTCGCGGTCGTTATCTGGATGATATATTATTATTCCAATATTTTATACGTGTCTGTGTGTGTATATTTGTGTGAGTGTGTCTGTGTGTGTGTTGAGCTTGTACACCGACTACTCGGAACGTGTATCCTATCCACAGGAACTGACTCCTGTATATACAACACGCCACACCGGAAATTCCTTAAACCCCTTTCGAGTCTGCACCCCAAGGGTATAATCTATTATCGCTCGGCAGTAGTGACATAGTTGCAGTAGATATGTATAGAAGCAGAGCATACTATACAATACGACGCAGCGTATGCACAATATAATACAATACAGTCAAATGGGAAATTACTTCAAATGCCAGATGCATATTATGTATCGATAGTCAAAAATGTAAGTTGTAATACAACTTCACTGTATGTTTATTTAATATCAAATTATATTGTTAAATATTAAATATTAGTTTAGAAGGACGCAAGTAATTTGTTGGATATTAAAGTGTTAGAATGGATTTGTACAAATAGAACGTGTTAGAAAATACGATTGAATCAATTTTTAAATCCTGAGCAAAGCGATAGCTGTATTGATTTTTTTGTTCTGTATATTACATTTGTGAGTAGCAAAAATGCTTCAATCTTCTATTCTAGTAGAAAAGTGAATCTAGTTGGTACATTGGAAGGGGAATAATAGTAAAAGTGACCAATACTTTTTTTAATAATTGTGAAAAACAAATTTTTACACAAACCCATTAGTTGACAAAATCAATTTTTTGTTTTGTTATAATTTATACACAATCAATAACTGCATGCTGACATTTTTACAAAATATGTTTATATTAGAAATTTTTACAGTTTATTATATTTTTAATATTTTTAAGCTATTTATAGAAGTTTGAAATGCTCGATTTTATTTTAGATTTTTTTTTAGAAATATCAATGAAAATTTTCGATAAAAAAATCATGAAAATTTGCAAATCATTTTGAAGTAAAAATGTATAGAATAATATTTAGACTTATGGTATGAAAATGAAGACAAGGTTCTTCATACGTTTTTTCTAATGGAATATATAAAACAATTGATATTTTTGCAAGTGATGGAATTTCTAATATTAAAAATATTCGTAAATCCAACTATTTCGTGTTTTTAATTCTTTGCATTAAATACTTAAGCGATTATTTAATAATTAGCGTTATTGTGCATAAAACATTTATTAAAAAACACATTATAAGAACTAAGACTTATCATACAAATCTTATAAAATTGATTGATCTATGATTTTTTAAATGCTATTAAACAGTTTTCTAGAAAAAATCCTTGGATTTTAAAACATAAAATAAAAAAAAATATGTATAATCTTATGATATGATTTGAGGAATTAATTTTGATTTCAACACAAAGGTCCGTAACAATACATATTATTGTTATTATTGGGTCGATGATGACTTTGATAAATATCACTTAAGCTCGATTTAGGCCGAAAATCGACATTATTGTAAAATAATAGCCAATGGACAGTGTTACAAACCATAAAGTTTTAGCAAATGCCACCAATCACTTGTAAATATTGTAATACATAATTATATTTTAATTAATAATTTTAATATTACACAGTGTTTATTTATAGATGCGTAATTTAATATTATTATGATAGACACGAAAAGTTGAAAATATTTCACATTATGAATTATTATGAATTAATTTATTATATTTAATATTTCTCCAAAAAAAAAAAAAACACTGCAAAATGTTATACGTAACAAGCTTAATATTAAATAAAATGTTCCCTACTCAAATAAAAAAATGACAACAATTTGTAATTTTTTAGTTTGTTTATAGAGAAGGTTATTACTTATTAATCAGTGACATAAACATGAAAATAATTTTATAAATACTTAGAATATTATTATAAACTATAACATTTATTTTTTTATTTATTATTAGTTATTAGGTAATCACATTATATTATTATTATTTCATAATATTAAATTAATGCTATTCTTTAAAGATTCGTCTATCACAAGGATTTTATTCTTAGTGGAAGATGATGCGGTGACATATAAGTAAAATATATTTTAACCTATTTTTGTAAACTTCAATACTTCAGAATAAATAAATATCATTATTATTATTATTATTATTTAAATTTAAAAAATATATCATTCATTCAGCGAGATTTTTTTTATAATTTCCATTAACCATCGTAATCAGAATTTATCATTTAGTTAACCACTTATTTAGAATTTTGCTAAGACCATTTATTTTTCGACTAAGCTGCAGGCATCTGCAGTTGCGTTTGTTCGTAGCACCACCGCCGGTGCGTGACGGACGATGGTCTGTAACACTATTACACAATATATCGATACAACAATATACCACTAGTAAAACGGGGGCTGTTTTATGTGAAATACACTATACAGATATGGTTAGGCGGGTGGACGATGGTACTGTATATATACATATATCGTAAAGCCCAAGAACGGCAGGCATTTTAATTAAAGAGCTTAACGCGTGTTCAGGAATTTGCAATAACCCGGAGGGATAACAAAAGAGATTTTATATATACATTTTTTTCTTTCTTCCCCATCAAAACAACTGCGGTTCGGAATGCATAAGGCCGGGGACAGGACGAGCGCTCGCTCTCGCTCGCGGATGTGGAACATCTGTTGCTGAACAGCGAAAAGTAATTTTTCACCCCTTCGCGCGTATCTCGTTCATTCGTACGGAGTGCGCTATTATATATATATATATATATATATATATATATATGATATACATGTGCAGCGTGCGTGTGTTTATTTTTTACCCTTATTTGCAAAATGTCCGGGACCGCCGTTGCACTCCGTTTTGTGCCCAAGCGAGGGTGGCGATCGGCTGCAGGGTCGGTGTGTCTGTAACAATACGCGCACGCCGAAACACCAAAGAAGAGAGAAATTTAGACATTCTTCCCGTTCGGTGATCGTATAATATTATGTGTAATGCATAAGGATCGAGTCTCCCGCAAAAGGATTTCGCCATGTAATATGCGGCGGGATGATTACCCGCGAGATCGAATGTATGCTACAGGACCATAGTATTATATTATTATATAATAAATATTTTGTACACATGGCGATATTATATTTCTTTGAAAAGTAATATAACTATTTAACGAAATTAATTGTGGATGAAGGAAATGCAAGACGAAATTTATTTATTTTTTCATATTATACTTATGTCTTATAATATGCATCTAAAGTCTTAAGAATATATTTGTGTTCTCGTTGATAGGATTGAAAAAATTCTGGTTATCGACCGTGGACAATTTACCAATGAAAGTATTTCATTATTTTAGGCGTAAACTGTAAGTTATGTTTTATATTATGACAAATTAATTTGGAAATAAATCTTCAAAATTATTGAATGACCGTTAATACTTGTTCAAAGTCACGCGTTGTTTTTAAAAAGATATTTTTTTCGATTAGGCAAACTTGTACTAATTCAGGATTATTTTCAATAATTATAATCTACATGTAAATCATGTATTTTCATTTGCTGTTTATATTTCGGATTATTTATATAACCATTATAATCTGAATGAATTATGAATTTTTAAATATATTTTAATATTCTAAAAATTAGATTTTTATAACTGCGACGTTATTGAAAAATGCTTGTTGAATTACCCTGTAAAGATAATCTCTAAATAAATCATTTAAATATGGCTTATGATTTTACTATATGAACTATATTTAGTCATACCATTCGATCATGCGCCTATTATATTTAATAAAAAATACAATTTTTCTTCAATAAATTAGTTAGAAATTATAATAGTATTACGATGTATATCCGATTCTTATGATTTATATCTTATATATTTATGTTTTTATAATACGGATGGAATAATATAACATCGGCAATATATACTGGAAGATAAAATAAAATAAAATGTACTAACATTTTAATAACTATAAATTATACGCATCACATATGATGTGGCGATTCCAGAAAACGACTGCTGCAGCTGACATCGCAGTACACTACGTAAGTACATAGTTAAACTAAAAATCATGATTCGTGATAAAACGTTTACTGCAAAACTAGTAAGTAGAAAATGTTGAATTTAAAATGAAAGTACAATACAATTGGCAAGGAAATCTGTCACTGATTCAAAATGAATTAATGTACACATGTTGCGCTTTATGGTCGGTTGTCAAAACTCAGTGTTAGGTAAAAACGATATTATTAAATTATAGTCAACAATTTCGGACATTATGATGATAAACGAATATCTAACTACCAAAGTTGTAAGTTATACGAAAAATATGATCTGATCTCTGTTCAGTCTACGTTTCTTGTTTAGAAGTAATTTATCAAACCTGTTAAAACTAAAATAAAGTTCTTAAACTTTAATTTTACAAACTAACTTCTTCGTTCCAAAATCTGTCCTGAAAGAAAATCCAGATTTATAAATAATTGGTTTATTAGTTCAATGACCTATGGAATTCAATTTTGAAGAGCCACAACCAAAATATTTAACTTAAAGTTATTCTAATCATTCGAATCTATAGGTCTGTGATTAATAGAAAACAAGAAGGATACGTTAGTAACCACATCTCTACGAAGTCAATATTTAAACACAATAAATTATACTCATATTGAAATTTCTATACAAGATTCTATAAAAATATCACTCAAATACTCTATTTCCAATTTTACTTTTAATATATTAACAGAAAATCTTTCTCGTCGTCTTAAATTAAATGAGACACGCAACCTGTTGATATATTCCTTTAAATGCGTTATGATAAAATTAATAAAAACCTTCAATTCAAAACCTTAAAATAGTTCCTTAATGTTTGGCCTATTATTATATTTTACTCATTGTATATTTCTCTATTTAAATAAAAATATATTATGATATTTTAACATATAGTTATTATTATATAGGCTAGCGCGCGATATGTATACCTATGTATATTGAACGATTTGCAGAGGTTTTATTCGTGTCATTTAATTTCAGTCTTAAAATATTTTTTATCACATGTAACTCGGTACAGGCAAGATAGTGCGTTGACATAAAACGTTAAAAAGAAAAAAAAATGTGAAAAGGTCACTGTGGTGTTACGATTTGATTTTATTCTTGTTACAAACTTTTTTCATTATTTCGCGGTATCGCATTATCGCGTCAGATGTGCACCAAAACGATTTAGTCGATAAAACATTCAAAAAAATAAATATCAAGATTCTCGTTTGTATACATATATTACTAATAACTAGGGAACAGATTTAAATGCAAAATGCATTTTTTTCTAAATGTCCGAAAACTTTTCTCTCCAAGCACAAAGTCCATTTATCCATTATAAAAATTAAAAATGTAAGTTTTATTTTGTACTTATTTTAGTGCACTTATATTTTTAGTGCATTTTTTTTATGCTTTTAAGTCATTTTTATATAGGAATTGATAAAATTCGATAAAAATTAAGCAGCATTTAATTATACAGTGCTATTATGAAAAAAAAGATAAAAGTATAACGAAAGTATCTATCTGAAATATTCTAAATAATTCTATATTATTCATTTTTTCAAAAAAAAGAAGATAGAAGAACTATAAAAGAATCAAAATGATACGAATAATTAATATCTAAGAATAATATGTATATAATTAAATAAATTTTTTCAATGTTAAAAACAATATTAGGTGCATTTTTTAGCGAATTTTAAAAAAAAATTTGTTATGAGTGCATTAATTTGTATTTTTATAAGGAATTTTTCACGTTTTTTAGAGCATTTAAATCCATTTTCTACTAATGACGATTATTGATTTTTTTGGTGTTAAAAATTACACCTAGTAAATATGATTAGGTCAGGAATAACCAAATATTACTATGTGTGGGGAAAAAATCGTTTATGTTTGTTTATTCCGTTTAAGCCAAATTATTTATATAAAAGATTTTATTAAATTTTAATAACATTTAAAATAACCATAATATTATGGTAAATAATTATTTGTGTATTTAATTTTAAGTTTAAAATGTTAGTGGGCTGTCAGTTACAATAAAAATAATAGTGTAGAAATTTGAGTGTATTAAAATAATTTCAAAAATAGTACTTCGTAGGTTTTAAGATGTATTCATAACTTCAATCTGACAGTAAAGTTTATTTATAGTATTTATTAAAATATATTATTATGTTATTATATAATATAACAGAATAATTATACAAGTATTGATTACTGACTATATTGTTGATTGTTT